>NC_142355.1:20690161-20897661 GCF_059441175.1 Urocampus carinirostris
CGTTTTAACTGTCATTTTTGTCCTAAATAATGGTTTCAAAACAAGGTGCGATCAAAGTTCTTCTGGAAAAATATCACAGAATTCTACAAACAAAGATAGTAACATATGTATTGTTTTTGAGCGGGAGAATGAGAGCGTACGCTGTGTGTATAATTCTGCCCATCACTACCACTCACTCAATCAAATTTCTCTGGGAGCTTTGCTAGTTTCTGGGGGTTCACAGTTTGTTGTTTGAGTTTTCATCATAACGTGTTTTATCAATGAACACAGATTGTTTAATGAGCTTCTGCTAACAGCACATTACATATTTGAGCAAGTTCTATTTTCTCTCAGAGCCAGATGTACTCATGAAATGAGCCAGATATGGCTCACAGGCCATAGGTTCCGGACCCCTGGTTTTAAGAGAACGACTGTTGAACGAAACAGAGCCCGACTTGCCTCTGTAAGATTTAAGTAACAATCAAGCCAATATGGTTTTGATTGTATGCATTGTTCATTTTCTACACATGCGTTTTGCTTTAAAAGAGAGCTTAAGCATTATGCCAGACTGTGCGTAACAAACGTTTTTTTCCAAATGAAATCCATGCAACAAGAACAAACAAATCATATTTGTTATAGTTACTATTCAATTGCTGCTAATGAGCCTGTTCTTGGTTTACAGGGATCAAACAATGTTTACATGATTTTAATTTCTCATTTATTTGCATGTGCCTAAAGAAAAAAAAAACGGTCGGACGTTTTTTTATAGATTCATGTATCTATTGATCGAGCAATGTGCCTAATTGTTTTAGATAGAGCCTTTTTTAAAATTTGTACAAATGTGTAGTATTTTCAATAAGATATGCATTTTTTATTGTGCCAATTTTTCTTGTGATGATTATCAATGGACACATAATTAAATCAAATTCATGATAAATTTAAGAAGAAAAAGTAATTTCCCGGTTATTCGACATCCTGCGGGGATGAATAAAGTATCTATCTATCTATCTAATCGTTTCAATAGTCGGTGATTCGTCAACTATTAAAATAGTTGTTGGTTGTAGCCCTAGTCAAAATTGCCACCCCTTCAAGATTGTTAAAAAACACATTCTAACTTGTGGGCTCAACCATGTTATTGTAATATTAAAAGGTTTCATTTGATGTCACATTTCGGTGCTAAAGCTGGAATTGCTACAGATCAATTAGCGCAGTCCAATCTAGTGTGCATGAACGCTACCTAAGAGAATGGATGCGTATTGACCACAAGTCAGAGGGGCTGTTTAAGACTGTTTAGACTTTAATCAGTCCTAGTATAGCCTTTTTGTTTTGTCTGTTTCGGATGACTGTAAAAAATATCATCATTTTGTCTGTTTTCCTTACCTTTGAATAATCTACCTATTTTTACTCATGCATTTTCCAATATTGAAAAACATGCAATCGTCTCTTTAATTCTACAGCTCTTTTGTTTCAGCGATTGATAAATGGCCGAGACCAGCCCCACTCAGAACTTGCCAAGGTGCCTATTTGTTTTCCTAATTACCATTTTGCAGCATAATGACAAAGGAAAACATAGCCCTCCAGTCATCATTGCGAATGTGAAACGGCGTACCAAATACTGATCGAAATGTGTTGCTCAACACCCACTTGCTAATGAAACACATACACCACTGAAATGTGTTTGTGGCTCATTTCAATCTCTTACCCTCATAATGTGCAAAAAAACAGTACAATTGTCAGCCATTGTCAAATGCTCTGGTACACTTCGAGATTCTACAAGGTAAACACTTGCAGTGATAAACTATTTTAAAGGCTATTTATATTTAGGAGTCAAAAACACTGGGTATGAGTTTTGTGAAACCTAGTACTGCAGATAAAATACAATACAATACAAAATAACAGTATTCTCTGCACTATAATGCGCAGTGGATAAAGGCGCACCACCAAAGAATAGTCTTTTGTAATATATGTAATATATTTTTCATCTATGAGGCGCAATGGACTATAAGGCACATGGAATTAAAACTACAGCTTAGGTTGCATGAAAAAATACATACATTTGAATTGAAATTAATTATTAGATAAAGCATAATTAACATTATGACATCTTGTTTTACCACTAAAACTATTCAATTCATCCATGAATGGTTACTGATTCCTCACTCCGAAGTACTTCCTTTTCCACCTGCTAGACAGCTATAACAATAAAAAGCGTTAGCAACGAGCATTCCAAAATCTGCGTTTGTGCTGCCATTCACCTTCTGTATTTTTCTTTTTCCCTTTGCAAACAAAGAATTAAGATGTAAACCATAAGTGGGTGCTCCAAGTCCACTATATATTTCTCAAAGGCACAACTGTTTGTGAACCAAACATTATTGTATATCTATTTGAATAAACACACATAATTAATAAAAACAAAATCTGTGGATGAAAAGCTCTCAAAAAATTGACGCAGCCCTGAAAATTTGATGAAGATAGAAGAAAAGGTTGCATTTTAGTTGTAACAAGCATGTTTGTACTATTCACACGTTAACCACTAGAGGACACTCAAAGACCACTTTATATGTTTTTCAAAGGCAGAACAGTTACCATATGCAGTATAATGTATTTGTAATTATGCGTTTTCAATTTTCTTCACCGCATTTTTCAGTGTACAAAACACACCGGATATAAAGGTCGACTTTCACATTTCTGGCCAAGTTGTTGTATTTCGGTGCTCACTATATTCCATGATATATTTGTGATATATTTAAAAATATTCATACACTACATATAAGTGCTTTTAAAGGATTAATAAAAATGACATCTTGCTGGGTGTTAAAATTGTCTTCTCACAGTTGTCACATGAGTGTCCATGAAGGGCATTCCGTCGACACAAGTCAATCATCCATCATGTCACCCTGTGAAAGCACTCACACTCTTCTGGGTACAAAACATCCCAAAATCCTCCCGGCGTTCCCATTGCACGAAGCCTCCGTGCTCACAGTGTGAAATGTCCTCTCATCTCTTGAAGTTGCAATGACATTATTCACATGGAAATGGCTATTATTCATTTTTTTCTGCGTTTCACGCCTTCAAATCTGTTTTATGCACCTGGAGAATTGTTTAGCTCCAATGGGTTTAAATGGTTTAGTCTCTATCGTGCTGCGTGATAACTGTCAGACAAAAGCTCCTAAATGCGGCATTTAATTAAACCACAAAGGCAGACGGGAAGAGTCTGAAATCCTCAGTAAATACCACTTTGTGCTTATTCCGCCACAGTAGACGTGACACCTGAGGATACAGCAGTTGTCATCAAATCACAAAAATTGTGTCAGGATTTAATAATAGGTTAGGCATTACTTAAATTGGGATAATAACTGTAATTTTTGTTGTAGTTTACCGTGTGTCAGTAGCAGCGATATACCAAATTTGAACACTGAATACGGGGTGATAATTGTTTAAAGTGAAATCTATTATTTAGGTGAAACCATATAAAGTAGTCATTTAAAACTATGATTTACCAGTCTAGTCCTGGTTCTGAGGCGTCATTGACAGGATCAGCTGACTTCTGAATCTGAATTAAATTGTGATTAAATGAAGCCAGATCATTTTACAAAAAAAGGTTGTACCGTTTTTGGGATACAATCAACTGAAATAGAATAACTGGCAATTTTTCTGGGGTTCTCTAAGAAAGTCTCCTTTTTTTGTTTGACACTCTTTTAACTAGGATGCTTTCTATCCTCCAAATGACTGGCACAGATATTTGGGACGACACCAACAAATTTGGGGAGAGAGAGCAGAGGAGAAGAAACTTTAGCAACACATAGTATCTGTGAACATCTTTTTTTTCCCATAATATACATGAAAGTACAACCAGCATTGTCTTTCTTCCTGTCCAACTATTCAGTGAATGTTTCTGCACCCTTTCTACCGAGCTAGCTCGCTGTCCAGTTTGTACTCTCTGCCACGCCTTAGGGGATCATTTTCTCATGTTTATTTTGTTTTGGTTGGCTCCTTTAAATGACATCTTGTTGGACCATGAGCTATTTGCAACCCAATACATTTTTTAATTTTTTTACTGTTTCAAGCAAAGCTTCTTTAGATATATTTTACCTTGCTGACCGTTTTGGCTGTTACTGCAGCATTTCTTAACCTGTGTGACAGTTCTTTTATGTGACTCTCGTTGTTTTTAAACAGTTTCAAGACGAACAAAACCCCAAAAAGTACCCTAAACAAGGGGAAAACAATACGATCATACTATTGCATCTGTAAAAAAGCCACTCGAATTTAAGCACGAAACTCAATTTGGTCTTTTTAGAAGCCGCACCAGATTTTTAACGGTAGGTTTAAACCGTCATAAAAACATCAAAAATTCACATCCATTTCTTACATTTTAAGCCGTGCCCCCGCACACCTGACGCTATTTTCAGCTTTTTCTCTTTCAGTTTTGCTCTGAGTTGTTTCTGTCATGTGTTTTTTAGATCATGTGACCATTCAAGATAACAATAACAAACACGAGCACATATATACTACCATGCCAAAAAAAGGGCGAATGAGGACTGCGTCGCCGTATATTTTTCAACGTCAGGCAAACATAATGGGAGAATAGTGCCAAATTGCAACACAAACTTGTCCTTTTGTATTGTTTTCAATTTTCATTGCCGCGGTAATGGATCAAATTTAATTTTCTTGCTATTGTTCCTCGTGGACTAAAGGGAACTTCAGCGACTTGACATAAACATTGACGACACAGAGAAAGAAGTGCAGCGTTTTTGATAGACAACTCACTGTTGTTCAAATCAGATGTTTAAATTGAGGACTTGATCTGTGGGTGTAAATGTTGAAATATCGTGTTTATGTTGTAAATATAAGTATTGTTAAACCTCTCGTTTTACTCCTGTTATGCTGTTTTTGACTCATGTTGGCAAACTAATTTCATAGAGTCATAAATGTTTTTAGATGTCATTGCTGTGTTTTGTATTTAGAGTGCATGCATGCATTGTTGATAAGAGTAGTTCACTCTGTTTCCCGTGGCTCCTGCAAAAAAGGAAAGAATAAAATAAGTCTGGAAGTAGTCCAGAATTTACTTAAAAAAAAATTCTAATCAACGTGACTGTACCTTGATCATTTATGTATTATGAAAGATAAAAATCATTTGACAATAATGCCTGTTAAGTTTTAAAAAAAATACAAAGAAAACACAAATGCCAATTTGACAATCCCTTTGCGGTGGAAAATCACCCTTAGGATACACAGCAAAGTGGCAATGAGCCATTGGCCTTTCCACCTTCGTCACAGCATAACAATATCTTGCATGATCTTTTGTGGCAGCTGCGCTGACTGGACACAGCTCAAGATTTGCCTATCCAATTAGCACTTTCTCTTAGCCCTGGAAAGTGGTCCCCTTTGCATGGCTTGGCTTCCCGCATATGGGCCACATCACCTGCAGGTACAGTTGTCGGTGTGCTCGTTAGACTCACGGACACGCAATTCCCTATTTTTATGAAAGACCTCCCTCTGCCATCTCAACTTCATTGTCAACAGTGTTGGGCACATCACTGAAAAACAGTCATTAGTTATACTTACCAGTTACTTCATTTAAAAAGTAATTGCATTCGCTACTGGTGACACACAACCAAATACAGTTTAAACTGATCCCCAGATTTCAGTATTTTGAGTTGTTGTTGTAAATACAGTTTGGATGCGAGTATATACAGTAGGAAGAATATCAGGATATTAGTAGAGAGATATTACGTCCCTCGTACTCTGCTTGAGACAGCGTTGTGCTGCTGGTGAAGGGCTCCTTGTTGGGAAAGAGAGTTCTTTGTTGCTTCATGAGCGAAGGAGAAACTGTCAATTTGCATAAGATATTGTTATGATCTGCTTTTAGAAAGTAGCACGATAACACTCCAGGTTGTAACGATGGTTGAGTTCGAAAATTTTATGAATAACGCATTACAGTGCTTGTTGCGTTCAGGAATCCTTTGTAACTCACTTCACCCCGTCCTTCATCAACTCCACTAGCTCCCTTTCTACCATAGAATCGATTACAAAATCCTGCTCGACACCTACATGACCTGAATAGCTCTGCAATTCACTGTCGCCTGACCTCCAAAATTCTGTCCCCCTGTCAACTTTCAAATCTGCACTCAAAACTCACCTCTTTAAACTTGCCTTTTCTTGACCATCTACATCACATACCACCCTTTTTAACTCGAACGTGTTTTTTTTTGCTATTTATTACTTTCTTGTTTTACTCTTTATTTTTGTGTCCTACTTATATGTACAGCAACCTTCGGTGTCTTGAAAGGCGCTTCGAAATACAATTTATTATTATTATTATGATACCTGCCCTTCAGTGCATTTTTCACATTTATAAACAGTAACGGTCGTTGGTTTCTTTTATAGAATGATAATGTAAAATAAATGACCACTGAGGTTGAAAGAAAACAAGCATCTGTCATACTAACACAGCCTTGACTTTTGAAGCATCTGATCAAATTGTTCAACCTCTTCTTCCTGTCTTTTTTGAGCAGATTTAGAAGCACAGTCCTCACCTCTTCCCAAGCTAAGAATTTAGGGGGTCTATTTTTTTTTAGTGCTAACTGCACATGACTCCAGAGTATATGCTAATGCATGCTACATTTCATGTAATGACATCGGTGTAACATTAACATATTACATAAGGCGCTTTTCCACTACACGTTCCAGTCTGCCTCGCCATTGCTTTTTTCGTTTTCCATTTTAAAAACGTACCTGGTTCTTTGTCCCTGGAATCACCATTTTTGGTACCACCTCTGTTGAAGTTCCAAATCATGGTCCAAGGGACTAAAACGTGGCGTCACTGATTGGTCAGAGAGGATCTTCTCCCTCCAGCTTCAGCTGGAACCAAGCGGCCAATGCGTGACAGCGTATTAGCTGAACAAAGAAGCTATTTTTTCGAGTTATGGCTACCCGTAATTCTACCTCGTGGTCAGTTGGCGAGGTGCACTCGATGAACAAACAAAGCGAGAACTCGACAGAACAAACTTGAAGTGGTTCAAACAGCTGGATATTAAGTAATAGCGTATACTAACCTGGTAGCATTTGCATGCTTGTTCATTCATGGTAAACGATAAAAAAAGTACTTCTTCAAGTCTTGAAGTCCCTCTTTTATTGTTTTTTAGATGTTTCATTTATATCTTTAAAGCGTATATGTTGTGATGCAGTATTAACTATTTTCTGTGGCCACTAGCGGATAAATGGTTTCTTTATCTTTTACTTTCCATATAAAATAAGTTGATTTAAAAAACAAAAGAGTATGTGATGGCTTATTTTAGGATAACATTTGCTGGTGTACCATGACAATATAGCCGGGTTTTTAAACCCTTTTGAGTCAAGGCACACATTTTTTTCTTAACCTTTGCGGTACACCGTCCATTGAAAATGTTTAAAATATCATTCTGAGCATGAGGTTTTTTATCTTAGATTATGAGGAGGTCACCTTACATTAGAGTATAAAAAGTTTTCCTTCCTTTCATTTTGGTTTATGATTACACTGTAATTTGGGATTTTACAACATTTTTAACCAGTTTTTAGTGTTTCACAACATTTTAGAGAGATAACAACAAAACACTTAAAATGAGAAACATTTTTTTTACTATATTCTAACCTTTTTCAGATTTTTTTTTTAGTAATTCAAGAATAATTACATCTTTGTCACATTAAAGCATGTGCAAGATACATAACTTGATCAATTTTGCAGTCAAATCTTACTTTCTTATGGTTGTCATTTTTATGCCGTCTTTCTAGAAAAAAAAAAAATCCAAACAATATTCCAGCAAAAATTATCTGCCAGTGTATTTTTTCCACGACATTCAATCTTTGGTTTTTGTTATTTTAATAAAAGGAAATCATTAAACCAGTGAAATATTTGCATATTTGAATTTATTCTATTCTTTTTGCATTGTAATATTAAAAAAAAAGATCAAACAATATAGTTATTATTATTGTACTGCTACCTTAGCAGAATATAATTAGTATATAAATGGGGCGGCACGGTGGCCGATTGCTTAGCGCGTCCGCGGCACAGTTCTAAGGTCATGGGATCAAATCCAGCTACCAGAATTCCTGTGCAGAGTTTGCATGTTCTGCCCGTGCTTGCGCGGGTTTCCTCCGGGCACTACTGTTTCCTCCCACATTCCAAAACATGCGTTCCACGTTAATTGGCGTGTCCAAATTGTCCCTAGATGTGAATGAGTGAGTGACTTGTCTGCCTCTGTGTGCCCTGCGACTAGCTGGGAACCAGTTCAGGGTGTCCCCTGCCCACTGCCCGAAGATAGCTAGGATGGGCTCCAGCACCCCCCGCGACCTTACTGAAGATAAGCGGTGCAGATAATGGATGGATGGATCGTATATAAATGTAGTAATCTGCTGCCACTTATTTGGCTAGTCGTTTTCGGGAAAAAAAACACAATAGCAGCTTTTTTGCAAAGATGAAATTAGGAAATTTTCTTCGGTACACTAAAGAACGGAACACTCGTGTGCCCCGGCACACTGATTGAAAAACACTGCAACATCGCAATCTACAATTTTCATCTGCTGTCAGTGACCGACTGTAACTATCTGTATTAGAAAATTAAATGAATCTGAGGCTATTATACCCAATTGAAAAAGTTGACCTGGTCCTCAATGAGTCCTTTTGAACTTTGTTTAATGACATTGCTACCGTTTGATAATGACTTTGGGTAATTGCATAGTAAACAATGTTATTTTCACAGAGGTACAATTGAAATTGTCCTCACAAATTTTTATGTTTGTTCTTTTGTTCGTAATAATTTCCAGTTTTTAATCCCCTTTTACTTGCCATGTCTTTTAGTGTCAATAATTGTATTTTCCTGACCTTACATTTCTTTGTAAAAGAGGCCTTAACAAATTTCCGCTTGCATTTTTTTAATAACACATCTCTGCCATCAGACAAGATACTTCATATTCAGAATGTGCACTTTGATGTCACCTTTTTTTCACTCTTGATCAATCCTCAAGTTCTGTTTAAATTGGGGGATTTTTTTCGCATTAACTGATGAACATGGCTTACTCATTTTGATGATATTAAGTTGTTCTGAGTGGTTAAAAACAGATTTTGATGTCCTTTATGAAATATATATTCTTATTTTGAATGTTTACTCAAGTTTAAACTTGACAGAGTCGGACAATATCTGTATTTTAAGTCGTGCCGGTCATATATAAACAATACAAGTTGATGCTTAAGCTAATGCTCCTTTGCTCTGGATTAGGAAGTCATCTTTTTTAAAAAGGTTTTAAAATAATTGTTTGATCTTGTTATCCGTCTGTTTATTTATTTTTTTTTTGTCCAACAGCTTCTCCCCTTGAGAGGTGCGGGTGTGTTAGAGCCAATCCCAGCTGTCCTATTATAATTAGTTCACTGACGTCAGTAAAAACTGTCAGGGTCACATAAAAACTTAAAAAGACATCTCCAGAAGTGTTCATGGTGCGATATTTCAAAAAATATTTTTTATTACTCTCACATCTAAAATAATCAAGAGAAAACAATAATTGAGATCTGAAATTTCACAAGGTTGTGTATTAACTAAACGGAACCATGCAATTCCTATAAACATATTGCAGCTTGTGAGTGATGGTTGTTACTTAGTACAAGCACAACGAGGGAAATTTACAATTCTAGGAGCAGAGCATCCTATTGCAAGTCACCATTTTCTTGATCCCATGTTAAACCGAAAGCATGTTTAAAATACACTAAACATTATAAGTCAGATCACATTCAACAGATTTGCATAATATTTTTTTTTCTCGCCTCTGAGCCCCCCAAAACTTCTGCACACCATTGACAATTACAACCCCTGCAAAATGTATGGAATCACCAGTCTTTGGCTAGCCCTCACTTAGACATTTTATTCCGTAGAAAAAACTCGGATCACAAACTTGAACCAATCGTAAGGTCATTCCAAAGTGCAACATATTGGCATTCAGAAACACTAGAAATAATTATGAAACATACAATGGTGATGGTGAGTAAATGTTACTTTTATAATGCGCAAAGTGCAGGGAATTAAATATAGTCACTCCATTCTGTGTAAAAAAAAAAAGGAATCATGAAAAACAGAAATAACAATCAAAACATATAACTAGTATTGACATGCACAACCTTTGGCTTTTATGACAGCTTGCAGTCTCTGAGGCATGAAGTTGATGAGTGAAAAACTGTATTCTTGGAATGATTGCAAGTATCAAATGCTGTAGATAAGTGATTTTCTTTTTCTTGAAAAAAGAAAAAAAGAAAAAAATCCAGCAATGCTGGTGCCCAAGCACTGAGGTTTGACATCTCTTTGCATGGCTTATTTTGTGGTCTTCATTTACTTACATGTGCTGCAAACATTTTTCATTTTTTTTTTAATTCAATCAATTTGGCAGTAGGAGGCCAACGTTTATGAACGACAGTAACATTCCTTACTGGATGCAGGCTTTTTCCCCATCAACCCGACACACATTACATAAAATGGCCTCATGTTTGAAATAGAAGAAAGTGGCCCTTAGGATTCACCCAACCCTACACAATACGAAACCTCTATCACTGATCCACTTTTCTTGAGGTTCTCTTTATTTAGGAACCTTTGCTCCCTATGCTGATGTTGTCCAGCTAATAGACTTTCTGCTGGTGACCTGTATGTGGAGACTTTGAATGGAGAATGTGTAGTAGCTAGGAAGCATGAACCCTCCTTGACCTTCTTGCTGAAGAGGACAACAATGCAGCTTTTGCCATTAAGAGCCTCTTTAAGAGCAGATAAATATTAGAGGGTGAGAGGGCCAACATGCTTGGGAGGTTTAAATCCACATCTTTACGATCGGTACAGGATTAATCAAGAGGAGGCCAGGCGGATGTCAGGACATAAAACGACGCTGGGTGGGATGATTGAGACTTTTAGGATGCAGTCTATAAATTGGGAGAGGCACACAAATTTATTGCAAAATGGCTCGTAATTTGGTTGAATTTATTTGGGAAGAAAGGATGTAAAATGGGTGATTAATAGATGAAAATAATCCCTAATTTGACTTGCATTTTTTTAATCATATGCCTATGCTTTCACATGAGAGCGAGTTGTTTACTAAACCATTCCCTTGCATACTTAAATACTATATAGAGAATGTGCTTAGTTCAACAGGAAAAGTGTGTGCTCCACTTTATCGCTTTTTAATATCTGCATTATGTGTGTGTGTAGAGCATATACCCAAGGGAAAGCTAAAAGTACCTTTCAATTTGTTTGTTCTTTGCGCTCTTGCATCTGGCCATTCCGGTGGAATAAGCTGTATGAGACCGCTCTCAGCCACAAAATGAGCACATCTTAATATTTGTGCCGGTGCACATCTTGTTATAAGTGTTGGTAAAATTGGAAATTGCCAAAGCCCACTTCAAACTGTCACTCTGGTCACAGAAATAACATTGATTTTAGACTAGATAAAATATAATTTAAATGTTGGGAGTCGAGCAGCATGTCCGTGAAGTCATCTGAGGCACATGCAGACGGATTAACGTGTAGCGTGTATGTGAGAGGAATGTCATCGTATTTCATTTTTAAATACGACAACAGCGTGAGAGAATCAATAATGCAATATGGCATGGACAGGTCAAACATCAATGTGCATTCAGGGGTGCATGGCAGTACACTTGCCCAGGTCACGTGCATTGCCGTCTACATAACGCCTAGCATGTACCCCTGCCACCCTGATTTTACAAGGGACAGTGTGTAATATTTGATCACTCAATGTCGCTGTATTGTACGGTGCAGCCTAAAACGAGGGCTGCAAAGCACAAGGAAATATACAAACTACAGAAACTAAAAATGACCAAATCACACAATTTTTTTCTTCTTTTTTCCGCCCAGCCTTTTGGTTTTTGTAAGTTCCCTTAGCAGAAATTTGTTGGACAATCTAGGTGAGCCTCATGTTGTTTAAATTAAATAAAAAAAAAATCTCGACTTTCAAATATTTAAAAAATGCGTGTTAATATGATAGTTCATGTATTTATTTTTTTTTATTATTCAAATCAACATTTTTGTTATTTTAATGAATTAAGTTTTTATCACTTGGCGGCGCTAAATAATACATAATGTCCCTTAAATGAAGAAAAATAATGAGATAACAATTGCACTTTTATAGGGCTGTTTTGCATCACTTCTCTTATAAGGGAGACATATTAGGTGGAATTGAAGAATACTAGGGTCGCTTTGATTTTTTGATAGTTTACAAATTTACAAAAATGATAAATTTTATAGAAATTATTGTAGACAATATTTATTATTTGATATTTAAAAAGCCATAGATTTTGGGGTGCAAGTATATTTATAAATATAAGTTTATTCAGATCAATACCAACACCAGTATGTTTCTCTTATGTAGTCAACACTGCCCAAAGTTTGAGAGAAATTGATTTTTTTTTTTGTAAGGCTGATGTCAATTATTAGTGGTTGATGAGTCCAATAATCCACATATTGTGACAGTCAAGTAAAAATGTCAGCAATTAATACAAAGGCAGATGCCATTATCTGTCAATATTATATATATTGGCACTGAGTATTGATATCAATTTTTATCATAAATGAATACCATTAGTATATACAGAACACCCCCTTCCATCGGAAAAAGTTTCAGATGTCTTCGATAAATTACCTTTGAAATCCTCAAAAAAAATCCTCTTAACATTGCATTAAATTGATGGTGATTGAGCCCTTCTTTAAATAACAATCATTCCTGATTGTTAAATGGGCACTAGAGTGAATGCATTACATTAGAAGTTTGGACAGCCTTGACCATTTCCCTTCTTTTGGCTTAGTTGCATCTGTGCAAAAAACAAAACAAAAGGAGAACACCACCCTTTCAGATAGTTTGACTTGTCCCAGGCTTGAAAGAAGAACCAAACCTGTTAATTTGTTTTGTTTGAACATATCCACATGCACGTCTCCAGCCATTTTGAAACCAATTTTATGGTTTGCTTTCTGACAGAAACAAAGTGTGACGGTGTAAATAGAATTGTCAACACATCTGAGGAGAAACTGTTATTTCCAATAATGACAGCAGATACTTCATCCTTCACTTCCATTTGAAATGTGACTTCATTTTTAAGGAATGTGCAGTGCAAAAGTCGAGTCATCATTAAGCTGTCGTTTGGTGTTTGCTGTCTCGGAGGTGCTCCATGTTCATTTGTGCGTGTGTGCTTGTGTGTATGTGTGTATGCTTAATTTATTCCGCCTCAGGTGTCCCATTGACCTCAAAGCCGTTGCCGGGGGTCTGTGCAACCCAGTGTGGATCCCTACCTTTTTCCCCGTAAGAAACCCTAGCTTTTTTTTATCTTGTGTTTAGAACGAAATAGTTTGAGGATTTCTGAGTGCCGACATCAGTTACTTTAATACCCAGAACAAGATGCAAATTGGATATAGGTGGGTGTTTCGAAAAGTGGTGGATATATTGTTCAAAGTGAAAATTTTTAATGAAAGAAATGAGCAGAGATATTTTATGGCGTGTTTGAAGCAGTTGACCCCAGCACCAAAATCTGCAAAATGTTTTTGTTTTGTTGGTACAAGTATGTACCTTGTGATACAGAGAGAGCGACATTGTGGTTTTTGCCGGCTGGAGGAGAGGGAGATGGAGTTGCTTCAGCATGGGACAGGATTTGTCATCGAGACGCTTTCTGGTACATGTGGCTTGAAGATCTCTGAGACGTTTGTGGTTGCGACGCACCTGGACACTCATGGCCCTTGGTGCCGGGAAAGAGCAAGGCAGTGCTTGCCGCCTGCTTTCAAATGCTTTGTGACGTCATTGACCACCACAAGCGTGTCATTTGAACCTGGAATGTGACTTCCTCTCAAGATGAGGTACTTCAAGCTTTATTAAAAACATAGCTCTCATCACGATGCCAAAATGGGGCAGGTTTCATCTAACACACCATCATGTTGTGAAACACTAAAAACTGGTTAAAACACACAAAATTAGAGCAGGGTTCCCACGAATCCTTAAAGTCATAAAAGGCATTGAATTAACTATTTTAAAAATAAGGGCTTTATTGGCATTGAAATGTCTTAAATCCAATGCTTGCAGTTCTTAAAAATGTGAACACATTGATCACATTTATTTTTGTTATATCTTGAAAGATTTAACAACATTAAATATTTATCTTTTTTTAATGATTCAGAAATTTACTTTCGTGGCAATATCACATGACCACATTATCGAAACTACCAAAACGGTGATGTGGTTTCAGTTGGCCCTTCAGAGCAGATGCATGTCTTAGGTCCACAATACATATGTAGCAACCTGGGAAAAATACATTTACTTTGGACCATGAGAATCTGTTCACTTAGAGAAGAGGCTGTCTAACGAATTATTTTCACCATGGCTAAAAGCTGTGCTGGTTAATGTATACAGGGCACAAAGTATTGGTGCAAGAAATATTAGGTTTTTTTTTTTGCGTTTGTTATAATTGTTTTTTTTGTCGATTCTGTCTTTAATTTGATTTCAAAATGCTTTAAAAATTCATTAGAAGTTTTTAATTTAACTTGCGTTAAGCTGTAGGAACCCTGTTGGAGAGTCTTGCACTTGAAGATTCAGGTGACTTCGATATAAATAATGAACCATGAATCATCATTCAGAATCAGATTCAGATATACTTTATTGCTATTCGTGTACACGTGTATACAGAACGAAATGTCGAGACATCTGACCCGCACAGTTTCCTTGAGCGTTGTTTGGATGCACACTTGTGCTTTTGGTGCGCATTTTTAAGATGTCCGTCGTGGCCGTGGAGAGTGTGGTTGGTTCTCTATTAATGGCATATTGAGATGGGCGTAGGTCTGTCAGGAGCGTAGGAAGACAAGTGGGGTTCTCCCATCAGTGGGCTTAGAGAGATGACGTAGGTACTCCAATAATCTGTGTGGAGTGTCTTAGGGGAGGAATTGTGAGTCTTTTGAAGTTTCTTCTTTTTGAAAGTGTCTATTGCCGGAATGGTGTTTTTGTAGTAAGGGCATCATCACCCTACACCTTCCCAGACGACCCTCAGAGGTTGCAAAAAAAGACAAAGAAATTACTGGATTAAAAGGCCAGCCGTGACAAACGAGAGAAAGGCGAATGTGGAGAAAACAAATCTACTTATTGAAGGCAAAGTGCAGCGGTTGTCATTCAGCGGTGTGGAAATGCATCCTGCTTATCGCTGCATCTTCGAAGTGGATAAAACGTTGGAAGGGACTCTCACATTTGAATACATTAACATCTCCACCTGCTGTGCAAATATCAAAGCGCAATGAGGCTTTAGTTCCTTGTCCTCTCAAGTAAAGGCCATTGAGCTGGTTAAATAGCTCACCGGGGTAGATCCACTCATTTCGTAAAGCAGCGTGACTCAGGTGCATTTGCCAGCTCCTCTTACAGGAGTGGAAGATATTGTTTTTTCGCTTTCTAATTCTTCGGCTACGCTGCCACTGATTGCTATTAATCATAAGCTCTGTTGTATTGTCAGGCGTCCCCGGCCACTCCCTTCAATCGCAGCCCGTCACTTAACAAGCCGTGACACATGACAGTGATGCATGCGCCACTTGAGTGATGCCTGGCTTGAAATCCTATTGGAAAGGAATTGAAATGCTCCACTGCATGATGGGTATGGGTTTTGTGTGTGTGTTGGTGGGTGGGTCGGGGGTGTTTCATCCAGGAGATTGTATATCCCTGACTGCTTATGACAGTGTTAAAATGGCAGCAGCGCCCACCTGCTTTTCATTCAGAACTGGTGGGAGCAAGTTCACCTAAGCTTTGTACCACCGTCTGGCGAGATTATTGTGACATAAAATCCACTCCCTGACAATCTATTATCACACAATGAAGGTAAAACAATGTAGCGGTACATCATTGTGGAGAAGAAAACCCCTGTTTTACGCTACAATGTTGTGGAATATTTAGAACGTTTGATCATTTTGCTCTTTTAATTGGACAGTGTGTAATGTTTAGTGTCTCCTAATGGTACAAAAACCTTCATCATGTAAAAAAAAATATATATATTGATCTGAATACTGGGCAAAAAGACTTAAACTATTATACCAATGTTGGGTCAGCGTCAGGTTCCTCCAACAGGATGCCAACACGCACTGCCGTGTGTTAATGACCAGACAACACAGTGCCATCTACTGGTCAAATATTACACATTTCAATTTTAAATGTTATTGTTCGTTTTTATTAATTTTTGGCAAAAAAAAATATGCCATCTTCAGTGTCAGATAATTTTGAACATTTCATGTATTTAAAAAAATACTTAATTTCTTTTTTATTTTACAGCATTTCCTAATCCTGTTTTTCTTATTTTATTAAATCAATTCTAGTAAAATGACACACATTTATCTAATAAAAAATGTTTTCTTATTTTGAAAATTATCTATCATAGCACATGGCCTATAATTGTGCATGAAGTATTAGATTTCTTCACTTGTAAAAAAGTTAGAAATCTAGTAATTGTCTGCTTTATTAGCTAATTTCACTCGTTTGAAGTAAGATTTTTCAACAACAATCTGTTTTTTGCTTGTTTCTTTCAATGAATTCTAATTTAACCATTGAAGTACTATTTAATGGCTAAGACATTGATCTCATCAGGTCCGAACATACAAATACCTCGAATGATGTTCATTCACATGCACTTTTATCTTTTGAATTTCATTGTGTGAAAAGGTCAAATAGGTATATGTGTGTGTATTTCTAAATCTGATCATTTCTTTCTGTGGATATCTAGTAATGTTACAGTTTTGTCAAATATTAACCTGAGGCCTATTTGTAGTGAACGCTGAAGCCCGTGTTTATAATCTTTTGCGATACTTTTTGTTTTTAATTTGATAACAGTAGAGAATGTTTGGCATCAACCGAAGTAAGTAGGCTCATATGTTTTTTTTGGTCACACTGCATTGACAATCCCCTCGGTTATTTGCACCTGATGTATCTGGCAAGACCACGAACTAAATTTGTTTTATTCATGAAGCCGTTTTTCATTGAACTAAAACATGCTTCACTGTACTTGTAACCACATTCAATTTAATGAATGCAAAAACACTGTTGTTGACTTTGTGTGTTTGTGTATGCAGGCTCGGTGTCTCTCAGTGTGTTCCTGGTCTCTCTAGCGGTGACAGTGTGCGCAGTTTGGCTAGTGGCTCTTTGTGGCCTCTGCGGTTGGTGTCAACGCAAGCTGGTGAGTGTACACACATGCATGCACACGTGGAATGTACGCCTACACATAAATATATACTGCTTCAAAAAAAAGCTCTAATAATCAGAGATGCTGTGAATATAAATCGGCAGACCAATAAAAAGGTGTGCAAACATGGTACGGCGAAACCAAATCTAACATGCTCATTGAAGTGAAATATGTGGCTTTTTAGATAGCAATTAATGAAAAACAATTAAAGAAGCTGAAACATCAGGGTCTCTGTAGCGTCAGTTTCCAAAAACCACAGCAGTTTCAGGACTGTAATTCATTCCCAGAAGCAGCTACAATATTGTGCTGACACAGCCTGAGTTCTACGACAACAAAGATTGAGCGCGCTGACCTCTGTCGAGGGCACATCATTGTGATTATGTGCTATGAAATGTGATTGATTAAAAGGGAGGTAGCCCCTTATCACTATGTGCTGCAAAAGATGAAAAAAAAACCTTTAACTTGTGAGTGAAAAGTTTAGCAAAACGCGGAGCACCTCCACTGGGACCAGTTTTTTTTTTTGTAGTTGTCAGGGATGTGAGGGACATCTTATCATACTTGATTGATCAAAGCTGTTTTTGATGCTTTGTTCAGCAATCGAAAACACATTTTGCACCAAGACCTAGTTTTATGTAAGACATTTCAAAGGAAAAAATAAAATTATTATCACATTACAATCATTATATTTACTTATTAATGCTAGTACTGACAACATTTCTATTTGAAAACAAGTCCATTGGTTAACCAGATTTTCAAATTGGGATAACACGCTCACATTATTGATAACATTACATGATTTCTTTATAACATCTAGGCCTGGACAATATGACAAAAGTTGTTATAAAACATTTGTTATCTGTTGAGATTGATAATTATCGCGATGATTTTTGAGTCTTTTTTTTTCTCCATCTTCTAGGTCTAATTTTTGCCCTTGAGTGAAATTTGACAAAATCCGATGCTGCTTTAACCAATCTTTACGTCAGAACAAAGACGCAGGGTGACAAACTATTTCACAGCATTTCACAAATATGAAGAACATTGAAAAAGTTAATACTTTCTCCGGGGGGGGGAGCTCGTTGCAGGGATACAGAAGCAGCGCCTTGCTGGCTTGCTCTCTCGGGGGAAGGATTTTCTCATCAGGCCCGGTGCTGAATTGTTTTTCAGCATATTCTAGCGGGCAATACTGTTTTAAAGGGCGGAATAAGTTTGTCAAGTTGCCCATTTTGGGCGGCAAAGGTCGCAGTGCTTATCGCCGTTCTGTTTTTTATCAAACTCTACAGTATGTCGTAAACGTGAATTTCGTAATGTTTAATAAAATATAATTGAAGAAACATCGTTTTGACACCATGAAAAGAAGTGCGTCAACAAATGCCATGGCTTACTGGAAAGATATCCTCTGGTCTGATGAGACAAAGATTATTTAGCTCAGATGGTGTGAAGCATGTTTGGCGGCAACCAGGTGAGGAGTACAAACATGTTTGCGTCATGCCTAACATCAAGCATAGTGTTGGGAATGTCATTGTTGGGGCTGCATGAGTTCAACTGGAGTTGGGAGTTTCATTTTGTTTATGGAACACAAACTCAAGTATGTCCTGTGGAAATTCTGGAGCAGAGAATGGTTCCTTCCCCCCAGAAACTGGGTCGCAGGGCAATGCTCCATTCAGACAATGAGCCCAAATACACTTCCAAGATGACCAAGGATTTTCTAAAGAGGTTAAGGATAAAGGGGAGGGACTGGCCAAGCATGTCTCCAGATCTAAATCCAATGGAACATCTTTGAGGTATCCTCAGGCAAAAGGTGTAGAAGCACAAGATCCTGAATATCCCCTGCTCTGTCATGGAGGAGTGGAAGAGCATTCCAGTTGCAATTTGTGAGGTTCTGGTGAAATTAATGGCAAGGAGGATTAAAGTGGTTTTGCAAAATCATGGTGGCCACACAAAATAGGAACTTTTACTTAAGGGTGTGCTCACTTTTGTCATACCTCCAAACAAGTGAAGATGAGGCGCCTCTCCTGCCTACAATTATTTCAGCTTGTTTTAAGTGGGTATGCTGGCTTTTATCCTTTGTCTCTTTATCGCTCATTTTGATGGTGTTCAACACGGCGTGTTGTAGCCCTTTGCTTTCACTCTGTTTGAGCCGCTGAGGCTCTACCGCAATTCCTGCAAAATGACATGACACTTTCTCCGTCTCCTACTGTAAATGTTAGTTTGGAACTCTTGTTTTTATTGCATTAGCTCCCCAATTTATCTGGCATTTAGGTCGTAAATACAGTTTCAATTATCAACTTTTTAAATTTGTATTTTTTAATGTTGCAAAGATTCAATGACAATAATTATCTGTATTGTTTTATTGCCTAGGACTATTGACAACCTCCATCCATTTTATGCACCGCTTATCCTCATATTGACATTAAATGCTAGTCAATCTAGTGACCCCTTGTTGTGTTACTAGTTTTGGTAATGCTATCAGGGTTGACAGTAGAATACTGCAAAAAATGGTGTTCTGATGGCAGGTGATCGTTTTAGAAATAATTATTCCTCTTTCACCATACTTTAGCCCAACTTCATTAAACCATTTTTTTCTGTAATAAATTTATTCCTGATATGTATTTAGATATTTGAATTCATTTGACTTGAAGGAAATGTTTACACTTAATTTTTATGATATTTTATGTTATATATATTTTTAGACTAGGCAAGTCTGATACTTGGCTTGATGGGCAAACAAATTGCAGCTAAGCTATAGTAGTTTCTCAACTGCAAAATAATGAATGAATCAAAAATCCCCATGTAAATTATTTTTTGGGAAGACAGAAACAATATTAGCTATACATCAAACTCAAGTGGCCATGAAAAGTAATTTAACAACCGTAACAAGAGCAACAGTCGCCCATCTCACCGCTGCAATGCTGTGAACCTTCTCAGCGCACAGATGGCAGACCACGGCATCCCAGCAGTTCGTGCAAGCAACACGCTCTTCTGCATAATGTCTGCATTAAAGACACTCCCGTAATGGGATTGTAACAAGATTACACCATTATAGCGCACTGTATATAAAGCAAGAGGGTAATGAGCTCAAGGGCGTACCCTTTATTCTTGTTTCCTTTGCTCAAACTAGTTATACGAGACATTCCACCTGGAAGGAAATGGAGCAGGGAATGGCTACTGATTTCCTGTTGTGGATTGAGCAAGTCGAGCGGCCGGCTCTTTGGAAAGTCCCTCCGGCCCTCTATCCGGGGCGTCCGTTGTAAATGGATCTTATTTCCAGCTTGTGACAAAGTCGCTAGAGTAGAGGCGGCAGCCACCTGACAGAGTGGATGCTACGCTGGAGTAGACCGTTCCGACGACCCTGCGAGCCGGCCTGGCGCATGCGATGTACGGGATGATAACATGTTTCGTCTTCATTGCAGCCTGGGTGTTGGGTGAGGACAGGTTGACATAAATGACTTTTCATCACTTTCGGCTGAGCAGGTTTGAAGGCACATTAAGCACTTCATGCTACATGCACCGAAAAAGCTGGTGGGTCGCGGACGCATTTCTAGTGGATCGCGGGCCTTTCATTTGGCAAACTTAATGCTAAGAAAAACCCACCTAAGGATCAATTACACTCCGTAGCAGAAGATGGCAATAAAGCCCTGCAAATGCAAGTTGACACCCACAGAAAAAAAGAGCAGAAACGTTTGGTCAGAGAGTATTTACCTGTTGATAATCTAATCAAAAGAACATTTTGTTCACTTGAATGTTGTTGCATTGCACTTTTTGTGGAATTTATTGAATTTGTGGATGGAAACTGCTACAAAGGAAATATTCCCCCCATAATGCAGTGTATATTGTCTGTGTTCAGCTTAAACAACATAGTCTGAGTTGTTTTGAAATGTATATATCTCAATAGTCACATTTTTTCATTTAATATTTGTGCACAACAAGACTGTTAAAAATGGCCAAAGCTTATGTTTCTGTAAAAATGCAGCTAATTAAGCATTAGAAGGAATACCATTTTTAATTTACAGGTCATTTTGTCTTAAATAAAACCTCCTGATTAAAACTAATGTTTTTATGAAATACATTTTAAAGGTGGAAATTGTTGGATTTTGGGCACAGTGTGTAATTAAGGTGGGATATTGGGTTCACCAGTTGAGAAAAATGGAACTAAATCATCAAGTTAATCAATTTTGAGAATTGTCTTTATTGTCAGTGATAACAACATAGTGAACATTGTTTTTACAACAAGATTAGACGTGGCGCTCTAGGATGGCCATGTAATCAAAGACGTACAAGACAAAAATATGATAAAAACAATACTAAGCAAATATTCACAAGGTAGTGCTTGTAGCTTGTCCTAAGTTGTGCATCAAAACAATGACGCAATGTACTCAGAAATAATATATGAAAACACATTTTTCTATTCATTGGCAAGACAAACAATGCCATGCATCTTATTTGCATTTAACGTAATAATATCCTCACCCTTCTTTATGCAAAATGCAAAATCGACATGTGTTGATGAACCGATCCCCTTCCTCTGCTTGCCATAGTAAGTGTTCCCTGAAACAATGCAAGATAAGAATTTAAATACAGGTCGTTGTAAAATGTTATAACCCCTTTTGAGATTGACTTTACATATCTGCCATTATTCCAGTACGACACGATAATTTTTGTTACACTCTCTAAAAAAGAACATTTGTTTCACTCTTCCACTAACATCACTGATAATGGGAGTGGCCCTATTGTTGTGGATGTGCCATTACACTTTATTTAACATTGAGAGAAAATAAATGTTATGAGGTTATGCAGCAATGCTATTTAATTTTTAAAAAAATCTGGCAATTTAGTAAACGGCAGATGATAAATTTCATATCATAATCATTGAGAAAATACCTACACAATGGCCTCACTTTTAAACTTGATTTGAATCCTTTAACTTTTTAACAAATGCATATCAAAAATAAATTAAATCACGACATAACAGTTGTTGAACAGTGCCCTCTATGATACAAATGTTTTTTATTTCAACCTAAAAAAGTAAAGTTAAATAGAGTTATGTAAACATTAATTGTGCTCACATCTTATTTGGACATAACTCAAGAGGAATATATAACAGTAATTACTAGTTGGACATTTGCATCTTAAACAAGCTTTTTGCCGCTCCAAAGAACGTTGCATTCATGGTGTCAAACACTGTAAGGATTTCTAAAATCTTGGGAACTCAAATGTCTGCCTTATCTTTTTAAGCAAACTATGCCCATGGGTTGGAAATTGTATCAGACTGTCACATAGTTAACTATATGTAAAAAGGCACATTGACAATTTTTCATTAGCCTCTACATGGCCTGAGAGAACAGCAATGCACTACTTGTCCGAAATAATAAAGCTCCTCAACACACTTATACTTATCTTCTCGACTCAGAGACGCCACGAGATGGCATCAAACAAAGACAAGTCGTCTTTATTTGTGTATAACCCTTAATCACAAGAAGTCTCAAAGGGCTGCTCAGACTACATACTATTACAGACCACAGGCTAATATTCATTTTTTTCTTTTTCTTAGAAACAATAGTCAAATCAAGACAGAAACAATTGATAAAATAATTTAAATAAAAGGGCTGACTGTCTTGGTCCCAATCCCTCACAAATGATACATGATAAAAGACTCAAATCAAAAGAACATATGCATGAATACAATTTTATTATTAGGCAGGTATACGTGTGTGAAGTTGTTAAAATCACATTGAATAGCAGTCAGATTAAAATCTGTGATGTATGTAATCTGTTGTTAACACTGTAGAGTTTTTTTTAAACAATGTTATATGGAACATATCTATCCTGGTGGCATATTCCTCATCCCTTCATTTTTACTGACATAAATGGCAAAGGCTCAGCAGGAGCACGATCTGAGAACCCTTGATCTCTTTTCGTTAGGATCCCTATATTCCCCGGACTCATCATTAGAATATAAAAACACCGTAATTTGCACAAGGGCGTTGCATGCCTTTCATAGGGTTCATGGTGTATGTTCACCCAGGAGAAATGGTTTCTTATTGCACCATACAGGCAGGTCGCCTAAACTGTTTTCCCCCAAAAGTCCGAGTCCACGTTTTGACGGTGTCCGCTCTCATAAGAGCAAATGTTTGCCCGCAGCTTCACGTGTCACTTGTCAGGAGGCCCATGCCAGTTTTGCTTATGATTCATAGGTTAATAGTCAAGACATTTCGAGTAAGTGTCGCTTTCGGTGGTTTAGCTGCAGCAACCAGTGCAAAAGTATATCTTATTTTGTGTGTGTGTGTGTGTGTGTGTGCAGTGATCTTAAAACGTCCTTCATATACAGTGCTTCCTGTTGTGTAAGATTTTGCAACATCCATCATTTCTGTACACAACCTTCCATCGTAAAGAATGACTTGAAGGCTGTGTTCTATTTAAAATAGGGCTAGATGCGTGGGTTGCTATACTGTGGTATTTTCACATTGTTGATGAAAAGGACTGTAGACTGTTGCTAGAACCCTGAAGGCTAAACACTATCCAATGGTTGACCTCCCATTTCTTGCTGAGATTTGTTTTGGAAAATATGTGAGAGGCTAACTTTACCAGAAGTGTGACTTGATAATTCTTGTAAAAAATAGGATAAGTAACAATTTAACCTGATTGAAAAGCAAATTTATTTCAGGGTAGTGTCCGGTGTTAGGTTTCCACAGCTCCAATTGCAACTGCATTATCTCATTGACTCCGTATACCGATGAACTGTGTTGCATTAATTTCCCATCTGTCATCTTTCGGGAAATGAATAATTCCCACGCTTGTGCTCTTTTGGCCTCTTTTGTAGGCAGGATACAAGTGTATTGCTGACACCTGGGTTGCATTCTGCTATATTTGGGAGCACCATGTTTTTCTCTATTTTTTCCTCTTTCTCTGCTTCCTTGTTGAAGTGATGCAGGCCAAATAACATAAGCCAAAAGACAACTTAACTAGACTTTTTATTTTATTTTATTTTTTTAGCATAAACCTTAGCATTTCTGGTTATTCTTAAACATGGGAGCTTCATGTACTTCTGGTACAGGGATGAAGAAAACGGAACTAGAACCAAATGCTTTATCTTATGAATCAACTATAGAATTGGCTTGATACACAATGCCCAAAACCTTGGAGGTCCCAGTTTAAGTAGGACAGTTGCTTACCTTAGGCAACCCAAAATGTTAAAAGATCCACATAAGACCAAAAAAGTACATATGTATGGAACTGCAAAAAATGTATATAAATATAAGAAAGAACGTTTGTGTCCTATTTGTTCTACAGAAACCGTATCATTTTCTGTGGTCAAAATATTTTTAAAAACATGCCAGGGAGTCACTAGGCTAAAACTCATTGGCTGGTCTTTATTAGTCCGCGAGTGATTGCAGCTTCTGGCTCCCGATTTTTCCAAATCTTCATTGTCATGCTGCACACACATTTTAACATTTACCATTACGATTGTATTCGTGGAAGATTTCGCCAAATCAAATTATACAGTGCTTTTAATGGCAGTTTGGTTTCCAAACCTTACAGGCTTACAAATGCAACCTAATTATAACATGTTTCCCTGTCTGGTGCCATGCTGAGCTCAAATTTAGATCTAATAACAGCACACAAACCAAGGAACTGTAATCGGCAGAGCTAATTATTGTAAATTTAAGTGGAAAATTAGCACTACTGAGCCTAACACGCTTTGTGAATATTGCAAACTGTGTTTGTGGTAAATTTATGTGTAACATATTACCATCTAAATACCATTGAAGCAGTAATTGAAAATAATATATTTGAAAACTGGTTGTGTTTAATTTTTAATTGGGATGTCTGATACTGCCCCTTTCTTTCTGAAACTAATAACGCAATGCAAATATTTTGTTGTTGTCATTTTAGATATATTTAAATTAAATTATTGCTAATGTAAATGTGCTATTACATTCTCAGATATATGTTACAAATAAAATAATATTTAATATGTAGTTTTCAAAGTGAAAGGATTCAATTGAGTGTGATTCTGAGTCTTAAAAAAACATTCATAAGTTCAAACTGCTTTTGGTTCACCGGCAGTCTGAAATTGCTTTGTGTAGACAGTTTTTTTTTCACATAATGGACATTTTTGAAATTTCTTTCATGATTCTCATTTGAAGGGATCATTCAGGTCAACATCCTATTAAATTCACCTTGTGGAACTGAATCTTCTGTGTAGCGCTTTCTCTTGTTTTTGGTGTTAGGTTGGATTTGAACACATCTGGGGTGGTGATGCTAATATCTGTTCCGGCAACGAGTTGCTATTTGGCATTCATAAAGGTCTCCGCTCGTCTATGTGAGCGTGGCCCTGTTTGATCCTTAACAGAACTGCGAGCGCTGTCAAGATTTGGACCTGACCACCTTCGAAGCGCCCCGAATCACTTGTAAGAGCAACGTTTTTATCGAGAGTTAGTTCAGATGTTGGAAGTCACACGGGGAGGGTTGTGACTAGAGCTGACCAGCTCAGTCGCAAAAAACAATGGTTGCAGTTGGAATAACATGAATTAGTATGATAATGACCCCTCCATTACCATTTATCTAAATCACTAATGTTGTCACTGGCAATAATACATTGTTCATGATTCTGTTAATGTGGGACTCTGATGATTCAGAGTTACTTCCACTTAACACGCCGCCATGTTTTGACAGACCAACAATCACTCTTTTTTTCTCTCTCTTTTTTTGTAATTACGTTGCGACGGGTGTGATATTCAGCCGGCATGTGGACTCTTCCTCACCGCCAGTTGAAACAAACACAGCTGGGCGTCATGAGGCTGAACGCTGCCAACTGATGCAGGCATATCGCTAGTGTCTTTCATCGCTCATGTCTAGAGCTTTCTGAAAACCAAAAAAAAAAAACGTCTCATCATCACTACGGGCAGTCTTTCTCTGCTTGCAACTCGTCAATTGGAGTCGTTTTCACAGTTGGGCCGTGGCCATCCCGATTGAGCTGTTTTGAACGAATGGCTCCGAGACAACTGGCGTTGTGATCAAGAAATTCCTTTGTAAGAGACACCCTGAAAACACAGCCTGTTTAATTTCGACCTAGGTACGGGTATGCAATATTACAGATTACGATTTTTGATTCCAAACGACACCCAGTACATAATTACCTGAAGTTGTGTTAATTAAAAAACATACTGGCTAAAATGGTTACACAAGAAAAACTGATTTTAAATCAGGTTTAATGCAAAATTGACACTCGATTAATCAGCTATAATTGGCCACTGAGGAACTATTGTTTTGGCATAAAAGATGACATTTGACTTATAAAATATACTCTGGGTAGGAGGATAAGGGGTTTTGGGGTGCTGGGGAGTGACGTAGTTGTCACCGCGTTTTTTTTTCTCTTCTATTTGCCAATGCAGCATGAAAGTGGTGAAAGTAAGAAAAGGCACATTTTTTTAATGTAAAGCAAATTAGTGAGTGCATTATTACTTTTGGTGCTTGCACAAACAGCATCAAGTGAAAATGACAAAAAAATAAAGTGATATCATAACAAGGATATCAAGTACTAACTTATTTGTATATAACATGCACCCTTATTTTTTGCTCAAGGTACAACGTTGTTCTCGTTGGAATCTTTCCAATGATATTCCATTATAACGTTGTACAACGTGCCACCGTGAGTAAAATTAGTGTGATGATGAAATAAAATCTAAAGCCTTTTCCTTTGTGATCTGTGTTATCTATGTCATATATTTTTGCGATCTCAACCATAGGAGCTTGCTCTGTCCACTCCACGCAACGGCCCGGTATTGCAGTACCTCTGGGAACAGTGCATTCGCAATGATCGCAGCAAGGCTTTAAGGCTAGGACCTTAGCTTGGCCTTTTGGCTGAGAGTAAGTGTCCCGGCTCCTAGGCTTTGTTGCGTATTATGAACTGACCGATAACGGATAATGGATAATGATTTATGAACAAGCTAAATAACCTTTAAAACCCCTAAACCCCTAAACCCTATTGGGCTAGGGCTAGGACCTTAGCTTGGCCTTTTGGCCAAGAGTAAGTGTCCCGGCTCCTAGGCTTTGTAGCGTATTATGAACTGACCGATAACGGATAATGGATAATGAATAACGAAGATAGAACAATAACCCTTAAAAACCCCAAAACCCTATTGGGCTAGTGGTTAAAACTTGACGCTTTCACAGCTGCGATCTAAGTTTAAATCCCGTCACACCCAATTTTGTGCATATGAGGTCAGCAATATATTTCGAATTATCAATCATTGCTCAAATATGGTTATGTACTACTGTAAATTCTTGTGTATAATGCACAACCAGACTTTTGTCACAGACCAGGAACGGAGATGGGACCCAATAGCGCTCGTTTTCTCAGTTTTTATCGATAAAAGAGGGAGAGAAAGGCTTGGTTCCACGATCCGCGGAACGACGAACACGGGTACAGGTGGCGGGAACGCTGAAGTGGCAATTCAGGGTCGAGCGAGGAGGCGACAGGCGGGAATAGCAAGTTGTTGGCCGGGCCTGGGGATCAAGGCGGTGTCGAGTTTGTAAGCAAGGTCGGTAGCAGGAGGCAGGCAGGTAACGGGGCAAAACAAGTCAGGTAAAAGGCAGGCAGAACGGGGCGTAATCAGGTTGGCAACAAAGATCAGGCAGAAAAAAGCAGGACAGGAACGGAGTCGGACGAAAAGGCTACTGAGCTGAAGGCAACATTTCGCGTAACAATCTGATGGGTTCCAAGAGGAAGCCGGGGGTTTAAAAAGAGAGTGTCCACCAATCATCTGTCCGGGCTGTTGGTGCCAATTAAGCCACTGCAGCTGCGCTCAATCGGCAATCATGACAACTTTAAGTAGTTTTTGATTACAAAAAAATGCGCATAAAACACGAGTATATTTAGTACCAAATTATTTCAGGAGAAGATATTTATTAAATGCTCGTCATTAGTTTCCACTGGCCTTGTTAACGCAGTAGCAATTCTAGTAGTTACCTGAATGTATCTACAATTATCCAAAATTTCGTTCTAATTTACCAGCTCAATGCATGTTTGTTTGGGCAATCCAGTCTCCCTGTTTCAATTATAACAATACAAGTCCCTCGTTAGACGCAATATTTGTGTTTTAGCATCCCGGTCCAATGTCCCAGTTTTGTTTTAAATTTACTTTGGTCTCAAGTATGTCAACATGCTACTGGAAATGAGTCCTACAAAACAGAAGGAGGAAGAACTAACTACCGAAAGTCCGGTCACAGTAGCCTCTTCCTCTACGTTAGCAGGCTAGCCTTGTTAGCCCAGCATTGTCGGGAAGTTGTCCAGCATGCTAGCCGAATATCATCGCACGCGACTTCCAGTATCCATTTATCCCTAGAGAAAGTGAGTGATATACGTCTAGACCAGTTTGATTTTAAAAAATAAATGCTATTGTTGTTAGCGACAACTTAAGAACATTTTGTTTTTGGCTACTATTACATTAGAAGGCCTTTACTCAGATGCAGATTTTAAAAACGATGTCACATCATATTAAACAATTTGGTTTTCAGTGATCTCCAAATTTTATTACCAAGTTTTCAATGTTGTCAAATTTTTAAGCAAACTTGCGTTTTGGTTAAAGGGGGAAAACCTAATTTGTGAAAAAACATGTTATAACGTCCTTGGCGCTACTAATCATTCAGTATCAAGCCTCTGGAAATAATTTCAATATTAAAAAAAAATCACGACTAGATGGGAGGAACAGCTTGACCTTCTTTGTCAATACTTTGTTCCGTGTTTTGCTCTATGTCTCCACCGTATGGCAGTGTGTGGGCGGCCCATATACCTGGTAAAAGCGAAGAGAGTGACATGATTCATGTCATCACAGTTTTCAGTTAGAGTATCATCAAAATGGTAAAAGAAAGTAAAGGCCTGTTTAAAATACAGTCCATACTCCAACCCAAACCCCTAAAAAGATGAAAAAACAAGAGTTTATTCAAGCCCATCTAAAAAAATGCACATACATAAAGAATGAGCAGAATAAGGCTACATTCATGACATTAACCCAGGGGTGTCAAACAGGCATCCCGCGGCCCGGATCAGGCCCGCTAAGGGATTGAATCCTGCGAGAAAACACTGAAGGAAGCGCAAGAGAAAAACGAGGTGCAGGTTAAAATATGTCCACTTGATGTTATCAAAGCCAGGTGCCTCTTACAAAGACGCTGTAGTTGTATTTCGCTCTCTCGCTCTCTCTTCCTTCCCTTTTCTCTCTCTCTCCCTCCCTCCCCTTTTGTCTCTCTCTCCCTTTTCCTCCCTTTCTCTCTCTCTCTCTCTCTCTCTCTCTCTCTCTTCCTCCCCTTTTCTCTCACACTCTTTCTCTGTATTTTCTACCTTCCTTTGCTCTATCTTCCTTTTTTCCTTTTCTCTCTTTCTCCGCTTCTCTCTTTCTCTCTTTCTATTTCTCTTTGGATTTCTTTCTTTTTCTCTCTTTCTTTCCCTTCTCCCACTATTTCTCTTTTTATCTCTTGTTTCTCACATTCTCTCCCTTTCTCTCTCTCTCACTCTCTCTCTCTCTCTCTCTCTCTCTCTCCCTTTCTCTCTTTATCTGTCCCACCCTGTCCCTTTTCTCTCCCTCTTTCTCTTTATTTTTTTTCTCTCTAATCTACTAGTCCCACCCCCAAGAGAATGTTTTTTCTATCATGTGACCCCCGAGTTAAAATTAATTTGACACCCCTGCTTCAAGCCGTTATAGACAGAGAGTAACAATCTTTCAAATTCCAGCAGCACCTGTGGTTTGAGGTGTCCTTAAAAAGTCATTAGTTAAATATTTTCACCAATAACTATGTATTAACAATGCCCAACTGAGTTAAAAAATCCTGTATGCTTTAGTTCCCACTGCATTTGCAGGTATCTGTATCAGGGCCGAACACTTTAGGTAGCAGGATAATGGGTTTTGGGGTGCTGGAGAGTGACGTCATCCTTGTCACCGCTTTTTTTTATTTTTTTTTTTAATTTGCTAGTTCAGCATGAACGTGGTGAAAGTAAGAAAAAGGCCTGCTTGAAGAAGAGTGCAAACCCCAACCCAAACCCCATAAAGATTAAAAAAATTGAATTTATTTGAGCACGTCTTAGAAATGCACTTATATGACCTGATTGACCTGATGATTATGAATGACCTGACTGATGTTGCAATGATGACACAAGCTAGGAGCTGGCGCCCACGAGTGAAAAAATAAATATTCCATTCATCTCCTTTAAAGTCATATAGTACCTTTTAAGTTAACAAATTAGGTACGTTTTTAAATCGTGGATTCGCAAAATGATGAATGAATCCAATTAATCCGATGACCGTGTATTTTCCAAACATAGAATTAGAGAGGGAATTGCTCACTCTTCCGTTCGGTTTGCTTCATTTGGGGTGCTGAGCTGAGTTTTCTGGATCGCGCTTGTCATCAGCGATGGATCCCTACAGCGTTTCTTCGTCTCACGTGCAAACGCGATGATCAGGGAGAAGGTGACTGCCTGGAAACTGTTGCGTCACCCACGTGTTTGAGCGCAGCCTGCATGTTTCAGCCTGTTCCTATTCTCACCAGCAGCCCACTTGAGACTTCCTGCCACTCGCTGCCTCAGTCACTTCGCACCTGTCCCTCATCTTGCATCTCCTCCCCTCCCTCCTCTAGACGCTATTATTTATTTATTTATTACAAATCTAATTTCTATTTTTAGCCCTCTCTTGGCAGCAGACTCTCACTCATTTTTCGTCCGCCCACCACTAAAATTTTTATGACATCATTGAATGATATATAACAAGACTGCAAGAGCTAGCTGCCAGATATTAGGAGGATATTTCTTAAGGGTTGCAACTACTTTTCTAATAGTCGACTAGTCATCAAATATTTAAAGAATTATTCCAATTATCGGATAAGTATTATTTTTATTAAATTTTGCATGAAGTTGATGTAAACATTCGGCAAATAATATTAAGCATGATAAAAATGTATTGCAATGAAAGATACATCTTTAATTGTTCAAACTCCCGATTCGTACATAAATTAAGTAAATGAATGCGGTCTTCTAAAATTATTGAGGCATTATGCTCTGTCAGTCGAGACATACATCCATATATAAACCTTTGGACAGGCAAACAAATAATAAATTCATATCAAGTCAACTTTTTTTACCCGTTAACCAAGAAAAGTCACATTAGCAACAGTAGAACAGTAAGTAAAACAAGTATAAAGTCCATTTTGTAGGTTACATTCAATGTTCAACTGGAAAGTCTCATCTCATTAGCTACACCACTTATCCTCAGTAGGGTCGCGGGGGTGCTGAAGCCCATCCCAGCAATCATCAGGCAGTGGGCAGGGGACACCCTGAACTGGTTGTCAGTCAATCGCAGGGCACACAGGGACAGACAACTCGCTCGCTCATTCACACCCAGGGAAAATTTGGACCGGCCAATTTACCTGGAATGCATGTTTTTGGAATGTGGGAGGAAACTGGAGTGCCCGGAGGAAACCCACCCAAGCACGGGGAGAACATACAAACTCCGCAAAGGAAGTCTGGAGCTGGAATTGAACCCACACAGGAGGTTCCCAAGACATGCCCAACTGGAAAGTACTTAACAATAATACTCAACGATTCTCAACAGTTTGAAATCAAACGGTTTTAACAATTGACATTTGTTCTTTGGGCTGCATGCATTTAATTTCAATACTTTTTTCAGGCACAGTATGGTATAATGCTCAAGCTCTTTTATAACCAAATATACACATATAAAATATACATTGCATGTCATCAAAACCGTCGGCTTGTATATACTTGAATTTTGCCGAGGCAAGTCAGACTCTGTTTTGTTAAAATGTCCGATTGTTCTCTATAATTGTTCATGCGCCACCGATCTACCCCCATTATCTGCAAGGTCTGTTTTGCAACCTTTGCAAGTAGTCTCTTGTTGGCTGTATCTTGGTTAACATGCTGGAAAAATTTCAGTTTTGGTATGTTGAGTCAATGATGAGGCCATCATTTTTGTGTGTCTATGTTACTGCTCGGGATCGAGACGCTATGAGCTATTGCGGAACTCACAGCAGAAATTATATTTATGTAAGACGTCTTTCTTTGTTTGAAAAACGTGTCTGGCGACAATAGTCGACAATAAAACTCTTTATAGACTATTTCTATTATTGATCTTTGTTGACAATGTTGACTAATATTTGCAACCCTGTATTTGTTCTTGGTAAATACAATTTCTTTTTGTAGTTGGTTCCAACTTGCGGTAGTCAAAATGTTTACTGCAGCTTAAAAAAATAAAAGCAGTATCTGGGCCAAAATATTGTGCCTGGTGAGCAAACCCTATGTAAGTTTGGGAGCTACAGTATTTGCATGTCGATGTACTCAGTGAATGAATCATAGATAGATGCAAGTCGGTTTTGAGACGTAAGACATAAGCGCAATGATGAGTGCTTGGCTCTTATGAAGGATGTTCATTTAGAGAGGCTCGGATTGACTGTCGTGTACTTAAGTGGCAGCCATGAAGCTCTTGGCAATACAAAGAATAAATCTACCATTCTTTTGCTGCAGATTCCCTCTGTGCATGAAATTGTTTTGTTTTTGCAAAAACTATTATAGATCTTTTAATTTTATTTTTTTTAGGCATGAATGGTGTTTGGATCCTGTTCAAAAACAAAACAAAAAAACACGGATTTTAGTATGCTTGGTAATAACAATCAAGCATCCCCCTGGCTTGTGTCATCGTTCCAGCCTTTTTCAAGCTCCTTATGATTTGCTTGCAATAACGTGCATTAAAAAAAAGTATTTTTTCATCTTTCTTGTGGTTTGGGTTGACATTTGGGCTATACTTGAATTAACTAAATAGAAACAAAACGTGAAGACAAACATAAAGTCACTCTCCAAACCCTTCCCCTCTCCCTCATACCTCTTTCCATCTGTGTTCCGCCCTGAAAAGATTTTCTAAAAGTAAGAAGTAGATAGGCACAGTGGAAAATAAAGCATAAGGACCATTTGAACTCAATTGGTCTTTGTTGACACATACTTACCGTAAATTCCGGACTATAAGCCGCTACTTTTCCCCCAAATTTTCAACCCTGCGGCTTATTCAGAGATGCAGCCAATTTATGTAATTTTTCTAACGGGCCGGCAGCGGCGCTCGAGTATGAGAGGTAAGATTTAGACCGGTGGAATATATGTGCCGAGGAAGATCACAACTTATGAGCGTAAACATACCCTCATCATGCAAATTGCACAAAACTAGGCTCATGACGCAGCCACTATGTTGAAAGCAAACGGGCATATTACTGGGTTGTATTGAAGTAAGGGAGCGTGGAACGACGTCATCATGATAGAATTTCTTTCCGACAATTAGAAAGACAGCTTAGGTGTCGCTTTTATCCCTCCATTTTTGAGGAAAACGTTTTAAAACCTCAAACTTATTTGGTTTCAATGAATGACAATCACGTGGAAGCATTTGATTTATTTAAAATGAAAAATCGATGCCCATTACTGTGTATGGCAGGATTACGACTAATTCGGGCAGCTTTTGACTTCACTCTTTTCATCTCCTCCGTGGTCAAACGTCAATGGAGATTAGCACGATTGTGGTGATGCCCAAACACTTTGGAATCTAACAAGCTTTTATAATGGAATCCGCCCTGGACAGCTAAGTTTTTCAATTGTGCTTATTTCCACGGCAACGGCAGGTCATGCTCCAGCTGTTAAAAAACAGAATGAAGCAGGACTTTTCAGAGGCTTCTCTCCAGTGCCCAGACGATTACCTCTAAAGAGGCAATTGTCATGGAAATTTCCGGTTGGCTACAATTTATAATCATAGCCACAAATGACACTCAGCCAAAGATTTGATTTGACTAAGATGAGAATAATCAGGAGACCATCAGGTAAATTACTGGCGTTCAAAAGGTGTCAGAGGCACTGCATTTGCATGCCAAACACTGCTTCCAAATGACCAATATATACTGACCTGTTTCCTTCCTCTGCTTTGTCTGTGTTCCTTTCAAGGGGAAGAGAAATAAGCCGGGTGTGGAAACAGCAGATACTCCAGACTCAGCACGTGGGCGAGGGGAGAAGAAAGCCATCAAGTAAGTGACTGGTAACGGGTTGGGTTGGATAATCGGGTGATAACGACCAGATTTTGGTTCAGTTTAACTATACAGTGACACTGAACAGACATTAAAAAGGTCTGTTGTTCACAACTAAGCAGATGTTAAACATCATTTTAGCAATTGCCTGGCTTGTGTTAACTTTAAAATGAGTGTGCGCACACGGTGGCGTTCATTTATTATTATTACTATTATTTTTGGCATTATCAAACTGCAAGGGTGTAAAGGCATGAAATGCTTTTCAAGGAGCTTTTCTCTCTCTGATGAAATGAGCCCATAGGTCAAGACGGAAATAATGTCAGTTTTGCAAAGCTAAGTACAAATCCTAATTCCACAAATGTCTTTTTAACCTGTTCATCGCAATTTCTTCTCAAAAATGCTGCTGTATATGCTCTTTCTTTCGTAATGTCACGCTTCTTCTTTTATTTCCCTATCACAAGGTTTAATGATGGGTATGTCAATGTTTTGTGATTTGAGTGACTCTTTGTTTCCATTCTCTCTCCAACTTACCGGACCAAGTTGCATTAATGTTCTCTGTTGTTCATTTTGGCTTCCGAAATCCTTCTCTTTGTGCTTTGCCAGCTGTGACCACTGCTGTGTGACTTGTACAACATCAGTGATTCCACTCACCTTTTACGACCGCTATTTATCATGTCTTGTGCATTTGTGTCTTTTGACTTCCCATGTTGACAATTAGGGGCGGGGGCCACTGATGGTGGGGATTGTATTTTCTGAATGCTGGCTTAATCGTGTTTTCATTCGGGGAGAGCAAAACATCACATGCTATTGTTCAACCTCTTTCCTTGCCTATCTCCTTCCAAGCGTTGTGGTGACTCCTTCCTACTTGGCTGGGAAACCAGCCTCCCATTTCATGCAGCTCGTAAACCGACTCGTCGTGAAAGCAAGTGCTTCCATCATCTCTGGAGAAAGGGCGGCTTGTCGCAAAGTGTGCGTTAGTCTGCAGTTGTGTTGCTCTGACCTGTCTTTCTCTTTGGCCGCAGTGATCTAGACAGAGACTTTTGGAATAACAATGACAGCAGCACAGTGCAGCAGAGGTGGAGCTCCTATCCGCCGAAGGAGTTCGTACTTAACATTTCTCCCTATGCCCCATACGGAGACCCTCGCCTTACACTCAAGTGAGTCTTGGTCCAAGACTGGTAAGAGTCCTCACCCTTGAGCTGGGCTGTAACGAAACAGAGACATCCCATTCCTTTCCCTTGCTTTCCTTTTCTTATCCTTATCTCTGCCATTATCCCCGCTCCTATCTCCCTGGTTTTGCAGTCACCTCTGCTTGCCCGATACCTGAAAAAAAATGTAATGGAGTTCATCGAATTGAATTTAATCGCATTGTTCCAATCTAACACATATCAAGGTACGTTTTAAAACGTCTTTTATGTTCTTACGAGTAAATCTAAAATTTCTGCCCGGACAAATTTGTAAAAACGAATGTAAAATGCCAATGTTTGATCGTACCATGTTGAATCAAATTGAAACTCCAACTAAGTCATAGCAAATTAAATCCTGCTGATCTCAGTTTGAACCAGATTTGCATTGTGTTTACTAATCTCAAATAATATTTGCTTTAAGATTTGTAATTTGAAGGACACATGCAAAACAGTGTTCCCTCACTTTTCCCAGCTTATATAATTCACATCAAGCTGTAAACCAGTAGAAGTCTTTCACATAGATGCTAATAAACAATAACAATTAGGGTGTTCACGTCACATCAAATGACCCTCATCAAACCAATTACAAAGCCTGTATTTTAAAATGACTATTAGACATTGTTGACGTTTATTCGTTCATTTTTTGTACAAATTTTACATATCCTTCCGTGTAAGCAGTGATTGAATACACCAGGTACTTGGCTAATATTTGCTGTATTTCATCTGTCTCTGGAAGCAGCTAGCGTTTGTTAAGGCCACAAAAACTCAGTAACAAACTACTATCATTCTGGAATGTTTCTTGGTGCGTGAAGATGCCGGAAGTGTTTTAAATTTGTTTCACTCTTGTGATATGTCCATAAGTTTATGCTGGTTAGCAGTTATGGCTGGTACAGGGATGAGGTTAATGATGTATTTCTCCTGAAATGATTTATTTCGAAATTTATATTGGTTGTTTATTGAGTACACGTGTTGATTTTGAAACAATGAATCAAATATGTATCTATTATAGTCATGAGGGAACACTGTATTGTTATGTAGTGTATGTATATTTCTTTAAAATCATATGTCTCCTTATGAATTCACATAACAAATTTGTAGTTTGATTTTTTTTTTTATTACTATTGTATCTGCACTTGGTCTAAAAAAGTGGTATCCAATGGCCTTAAACTAAACAACTTGCCGGATAGAAAACATTTGTTATTTGCAGATACATTTTTTTGATTTATCTTAATGTTCCCAAGGAAAATATTTTGCACATAAATAACAAGGCAAAATGCTTATTTTAAAGGCTACGGTATAAATATAGTCAAACATTGCAAAATGAATACAAATTGGCTTTCAAGGCCAAGTGTTATTGTTAAACACAATTTTCCTGGACTATTATAAGCACAACAAGAAACACAAATGCTCCCAATGTAACCATACTGCAGGGCACAAATGGTTACTAATGATTACTCATAATTTGCTCTGGAAATGCGAGTGGGTAAAATGTCATCCCCGCACGCACAATACCGCCTGGCCGAGCCGACTATCCCATTATTCCTGCAGAGGAAACCGGTGGAGTTCTGCGACTCCCTCTGGCTCCTTTCCACTGATCCTCCTAACTCCCTGCCACCTTTTAATGAACACTCAGGCTCATGTTTCGACGCCTGCCTCGGCTCCCTACAGCCCTGCAAGTCATAACTAACTACTAACCTCTCACCTTTCTCCCATGGCACATAACCATGGAGACGGACAACCCTCACTGCCCCCGCCCCAATAGTTAAAAGACACACCTGCTTTTGTCGTGGAGGGTTGACCGGTTGTCTGTGCGATGACAACGTTCACTATCATTCATCCATGGTTGACATTCGTCTGTGCCCTTACCCTGATCCCCTATTTTATCACTAAAATGAATGACACTAACACTCTAACACTTGAGGTGCATGTAGTGTCTCCTACAATGGGCGATAAGGTGCTTTTTACGCGATGCAGTAAAAGTCATATTTGGAATCCAGTAAAAGCTCAAGCAAGGTCAGACTTATCTCTTTCCAGGCCTCGCAACTTAGCATTCGTGCAACCAGGAATTTGTCGGACAAACTATCTGTTGAACACTTTTAATAGTCTGTTTTTAACAAAAAATGGTCAACAGAGCTGAAGCTGCAGTGTGCTAGTGAAGGTGCCCTTTTTTTCCATTTACTTAAAAAAAAAAAAGATGATGGCTGATGATCCCTGTTAACGACCTGACTTCCGCCTTGAGGCCTTGTGTTTTAAAAAGTTCATTCTTTTCAAAAATAACCCTCAAGGTTGGCATTTATTGTCCATATAACTACTTTATGCTCCAGTTATTCTTTTGTCCACTCATTGTAATGGACAATTTTTCCTGCAAAAATGGCAAAATTGATTTACTTCTCAATTGGATGCCAGAAAATATATCAGCTTTGAGAAATTGAAGAAATCAGCAATTTGTTATTATGAGGAGATACAGAGGATGACCTCTTGACTCTGGCGGGTTATTTTACATAATTTTCAAGCAGACGCCTGCAAAATAACTCCCTGTTCATAAGTCCCTTGAGATAAGCACCTTTCATTGTTCTGTGATGACACTGGGCCTCATTTATCAACTAAGTCTCCCTCCTGTGCGATCCATCTTTATTTTAGAGGCATTACTCTATTTTGAAGTCGATAATACATTTGTTTTCCAATCTTTTGCAGTGTATTTATTCGCCTCTAGTGAGAATGGCATTATTGTATAAATTGCTAGATTGACAGCAACCATTTCTCATACATTCAATGTGTATATACTGTATTTTGGCAATCAGCCTTTCAATCTGATATATCAAGTAAGAGGAAACGTCTTATGTCAAAAATATGGGTGTGATCTTTGAGTGCATCGCAATATAGGCACGATTCAGAGAGAATGATTATATTTTGAAATGATTATAAGGGCTTGGAATATTTTGGGTGCATCATGATTCATTTATGTTTATAGAATTTTTTTAGGGCGGCAGGGGGGCACATTTTCTCACATTTCTCTCACAACATAGTCAACAATTGTTTCTTGAAATATTTAAATATGGTGTATTTGTAATAAGAAACAGAATTAAATTATTTTTCATTAAAGTTTATTTAACTTTTGCTAAAAACTAAAAAACTGCAATACAAAAATTAAGTATAGGAATCTTTGGAAACTTGGTTTCGATTCAAGACGGACAGTTGATTATCAAATGGAAATAGAAGCATTTAAAAAAAAATAAACACTTGCAAATTTTAAGAATTGAATCTTGACAATGCACAACAAGAATTTCTACTACACCATATGCAAACTGTAAACTCACAAAATAGTATACAAACACGAGTTTCAGTCCAAATTACTACTATTAGATTTGTGTAAAACGTTAAATTACTACTTCCGTATCTGAACGTTGTTCTGACACATTCATGTATTTAATAAAAACGTGTTAGTGAATTGGGGTATTTCACCCTTAGATGTCGCGTCCATCATGGAATGAAGCCATAGTGTGTTTAAATGTATGCAAAACATCTGCGTCCATTCTCAATGCCTATGATAAAAAGAGCAGTTACGGTAAAAAATGGTCCGGTTAAGAGATACGTCTGCACACTGTTCCGTTGAGTGTGATCAGAATTGCCTTTAACCATTCGTCTATTGTCAAAATTTCAAGTAAAAAAAAGTTGGTGGTATCTCCCACCTGAGCCTAAACTACCCCAAAAAGTTGGCAGGTGTCTGGTAGATAAAAAGTAGCCGGCGATGCAGTAAATCCACTCCAGACGGCTTTTTCACCTCAGTGATTGATTGATTGATTGATTGATCCCTTAGTGGGATGAATGAATTTTTTTAGTGCAGCTGTCATTAAGTGTCGCTTTTATCTCTACACATGTTTGCAAATTTGTCCTTTACTTTGGCCAATTCTTTAGCCAGTGTGAAATATTTGTAAATGTTTGACTTCCTTTTCAGAAGTCAAATCAATTATTGTGCACACTTGTGCATAATAATGCTGCGTAAAAATTAACCACGGATTGCTGTCCGCAGTGGACGTTGCACTGGGCAAACTGCCTGACATATTTGTGATTTGAATTAGAAACTTCTTGTTTACTTAGATCTGTTCAAGCTTACATTTCCATTTAGTGGAAAAAAGAATGTCACTTCCTAATTCGGCTTCACTTGTAACTCGGTTTTGTAACCTTATTTGACATATTTTAACAATTAAAATTTGGATCTTTATGAATCATTCATATTCACTCACGTCAGAATTGCGATGCAGCAAAGATTCCGCAATTTTACAACCTCCATCTCAAGGAAACTGTATATTCACGACCATAAGGCACGCATAAAAGTCAGATTACCTTCAAATTGTGCAGTGATCCCTGTCGTGAAGCGCGCCTTATGTGAGATGTAAAGTGGCGGGTGGAGCTGCGGACACTATGAGGCTAAAATTCACACTGCTGAGTAAATTACTCAATTGCAATTTTTAGGTGATATTGTATGATTTTGTGAAATCATTTACATTTTCAACTAAAGGCGACTTGTATGTGAATCACTGTGACTTTTAAACATCTCTTGTTTGAACATTAGCATATCCCGCTTCCACGGAAGAGGACATGTCTTGTTTGAGGAAGTACTCATGGATGCTAAATCCTTAGTGTATTGTACCACCGGTGGCTGAACACAGATGTCCCTCCAAACATTAATTAAATCAAAACCTCACTTTTCCTCCATTGAATGCTTTCGTCTGCCACGATTCGTTGATTTTTACCCTACACAACATCAAAACTGAGCAGCCGCCATGAGAGAATTTAAGATGAATGAAACGAAGGTTCGCAGGTGAAGTAAGCTAAAAAAAAAAAATATCCGTGAGTGTTACTTTGTAATTAATACTTAAATAAACCACAACCAAACTCAGTTTTGCTACAGCTGTGTTTTAAATACTAACACTTGTAGGCTTGTCTATGTTGCAAGGCGTTGTGTGCTGAAAAATAACCACCCCCCTGCATGAAATGTCCCCTCTTGCACAAACTTTACTAAAATGTCTTTAGAACAGTAAAGCACAGAGCATTTGCTTCTTTTATGTGTGACAGGGGACATTTCATGCAGGGGGAATTGTCATTTTTCATTACAACAGCGGCCGCAGCAGAGGGCACCCACGCCCTATCGGGCGGTGAGCCCAGAGTAGTGTTAAATACAGAAAATAAACCAGCTAACTGGAACTGCGCCTTTTAACACGATGCACCCCATGGCCGTGAAAATATGGTCATTTACAGTATATCTTTAATAAATCACTTTTACTTCCGGTGAACCTTAAGCAGTAAAAATTGACGCCCGATTTGGCTGCACATTCCTGTAAATACCTGTGTTGATTTATAGGCAACGGAAATTTACGTTTCTCTACTTTTAATATAAGTAAGACCTCGTTGACCTTTCCTTCAGCTCGATAAACGAGGCCCATGTGCTCTCTGTTGACTGTTGCTGCAGCAGTGTTGTCCATGCTGTTGATGTGATTGATGGCATTCTCAAGTGCACGTTCAGGTCACTTGGTCACCATCAAATACGAAAGTTGACCTTCTAAAGGAAGCAAGACAAATATTAGCATTTCCTGAACTCAACGTGTGTGATTCCTCATGTTTTGCCTCTCCAGGAGGACTCTGCATGCTAATGAAAAACAGCCACCCAAGGGCACTTAACATGCATCTTATTAAATACGGTTGCTTTCAAATTCAACATGATTTTATCCAAATCGCAAAAAATATTTGAGCTATAAAATTGATTGGTAACTGTCACATAGCAATCAAATTAAGCCTAAACATGTTTTATTTCCCGTTTACGGTGTGAAATATTCTACATGGATGAGGTATTGTAGAATAAACTTGAAAGGAATAAATACCTTTAATAATAATAAATCAACATTTTCACATTCATTGTATGGGTTCACAAAAGTGTTAATTTTTGATAAGACTGTCGTACTCAATATGTTAACCATACTGAAATAATTAAACCTGTATTGTGATTACATTAGTAACGAATAAAGGAGATTGAGAAAGTAGAGAAGGGTACAGTGTAAGGAGAACAAGATTTTTTGGAAACCTAAAAAATATTTGGAGGGCAAATAGCAGAATACCAATACCCATCCCAGATATCGGTATTCACATATAGCAGTGTTTATTTAAAAATGATTGCTGACAGCTTTTGTCCCCACCCTTTTATTTACCGATTTATGCTCAAAAAGTGGGACTGGTATTTTGTATGGGTAACTAAAACGTTGAGTACCCATCCTGCAATTTTTCATTTGTAATATTCTCTCAAGGAGTATGTTATCTGTCAGATTCTACGTAAATAACCAACCATTTCCTAGTTCCAATACTTTTTTCCTTTTGGTGTATTTCACATCTTTCTGTTCACTGTTACTAAATGAAACCATTTACATCTGGAAATGATTGTTATCAAAGTTTTCTTGGAACACTGTTAAGCTAAATTTCACTTTGAACGGTTTCTTAAAACGGTCGATCATTTTCGCTCGTCCACAAACCATCGCTCTTGCTGCCACCGTTGAAGCGCCTCGTCTAGCAAGCCCCAAACGCGTAAATGAAGGCGGGAATGAGAGTTTAATGGCCAGCGTTGGTTGACGCTGGCAGCTGTGAGATTGGTCCTTTCACCTCCAGGCGGAGCAACCTTCTTGGTTTTCCCACCTTCCACAGGCTCCCCTGCAAACGCTTCTCTTCGTCCCTGCTCCAGACCCTTTTCCATTTACCTGCCTTTTGCCGGGCTCGGAAAGCATCCTCGCATACTCCACTAATGTGTCTCTTACTACTACTTAACGACGTAGTCGCTTAACCTTTTTTCCTGTGTGCATGTTGTGCGTATGTCTCTCTCTCACTCTCTCTCTCTCTTTCTCTCTCTCTCTCACGCTCTCACACGCTTTTTGGTGTTTTTTCCCCCCTTTGCTTGTCTGTTGCTTTCTCTCTCTCTGTGTATCCTCCATACCTCTGCATCCTGTCTGTCTCCGTCAGTGGGGCAGTGTCAGGGTGTCAGAAGGGGGCAGCCACTGGGCATGGGGATGATGAGGGTGGGCCTTATCGCAGCGACAGCATGAAGAGCGTGATGGCAGAGGGAGCAAAGGCCGGGAGATGGCAAGCCGTTCAGGGCCACGTGAAGTCCGGAGGATTCAGACCCAGCAAGTGAGTTGAACGTCACTTTAATTTTGCCCGTGACCGTTTTTTTATCATTCACTTCAATTCACAGTCCATTGTTAGTAAATTTTCCTTTAAGGCTTTGTACGTGTAGATACTGAAGCAACAAGTAATAAAGTGATGGAAACAAGTGGTCGGGAACCACAAAGCTACACAGAATTCAACAAAATGTGCCCTATTTTTTTTGTTATACCGTATTTCTTCATTTATACTGTACACACATTTATGTTATCCGGAAAAACAGCCATAACTGAGCAATGATTGGCCAGTCAACAAATGTTGTTGACCCTATTTGTGTCAGGACCAGAACGGAAACAGGACCCAATCACAAGTTTTATTAAAAGAAAGAGGAAGGGCTGCGCCCACGATCCGGCGTTTGCTGGGCGCGGTAAGCATGTCGCTCTCGTACTCAGTTTGTGATCCGAACACGGAAGTGGATTTTCTGTAGCGAGCGATGGCGGTGTCAAGGACGGAAAAACAGGTCGATGGCCGGGACAGGAGAGCAAAAACGTGGTCTGGGTCAGAAACGGGTCATAAGCCGGAACGGAAGAGCAGACCTGGTCGGGATCAAAAATGGGTCGCAAGTCGGAACGGGAGAGCAGACGACAGAGACAGACAGGAGCAAAACGGGACAGGTGGGAGTCAGGGTCGAAAAAGGCTTGCCTAGAATACACTGAGGTTCGCAGACGGACTGACAACAGGGGACTGACAGCCATCCCAGCCATCTCCAGGCAGTGGGCAGGGGACACCCGGAACTGGTTGCCAGCCAATTGCAGTGCAGGAACCATGAGTAAAAATGCATTTTCCCATGTCATCAAGATCATTAGTGGTCTAGTAATGACACATTGGATTTTGCATTCTTCTTATTTGTACTATTATTACTGTTAATATTACTAATGTTATTATTGGTTCAGGCTGTGAGAATATAGTCAAACTAACAACCTGTCTGTGATACAGAAAATGTTGCCGTCCACTGTTTCTTTGTAGTATCTACAACATTGTTTTTGCCACCATTTTTTGGTGATGTCGGCCTTTATGGTCAGTGAAGTACTTGTCAAGGTTTTATGGTAAAGGTCATCAGCCCTGTTCATAGTAATTTCCTTGTATTTTTTCAGTGGTTGATAAATGGTTTTAGTGATTACTTTGATTTATCCTCAAATTTGTCGGAGTAATAAAGTATTAATAGCCTACTCTGTTGGTAACCGTCATTTATTTTCAATTTAATTTTCTTCACTGTCATTGATAATGATGTAGTGGAACATTGTATGCAATGAGATTAGACATGCAACTCCGGGGTAAATACATAACAAATGTTTTAAAGAGGGCAGCACGGCGGCGCAGTGGTTAGCGCTTGTGCGGCACAGTCATGGGAACATGTCGTGGGTTCAAATCCAGCTCCAGACTTCCTTTGCGGAGTTTGTATGTTCTCCCCGTGCTTGCGTGGGTTTCCTCCGGGCACTCCGGTTTCCTCCCACGTTCCAAAAACATGCATTTCAGGTGAATTGGCCGGTCCCTAGGTGTGGATGAGGGAATGAGTTGTCTGTCCCTGTGTGCCCTGCGATTGGCTGGCAACCAGTTCAGGGTGTTCCCTGCCCACTGCCCGGAGATGCCTGGGATGGGCTCCAGCGCCGCCGCGACCCTAATGAGGATAAGCGGTACGGCTAATGAGATGAGATGAGATGTTTTAAAGAGAAAAACGAGATAAAAGGCTGTCAGGACTAATAGGCAAACATGTTTACGAGGTAGTGCTAAGAGACTGGCCCAAGTTGTAATAACAGTGCAATGAAAAACAGTGAATTGTAACAATAGTACATTGAAAAGTAGTGCAATAACTTTGAGCCTTTTTTACGCACTTTAAAATAAATAAATGCATGTTCCAATGCCTAAGCAGAGTCAAAAAGTGGGTGACTTCAAAATATGTTTTCTACCATAAGTTGTTTACTATTTATATAGGTAAATATACTGCAATGCAAAAACTCTGGTTTAAAAGTTAGGAGAAATATTGCGAAATGATTATTTTCCTTTTCGGGGGAATTGAGGTAAAAAGAAATGTAAAACAACGTATGCAATCATCTTGTTTTGCTGTCTGTTTTGTTGAGTTTAAATATTTTAGTTGTGAATATTTATGATTTATTTTAAGTAGAATAAGAAAAATTACCTGAAATATTTATGCAAAAGAAGAACTAATTAAAATCGGAAAAGTTATATGTAGAATGTATTCATCTTTGCCATGAGAGGAAATTTAGAATGACCAGTTTTTGTTTGATAATAGTCATCAGGTACACCAAAAAGTTGAGTCTCTCGTCGTGATTTTTTGAATTTATTATACCTTTAAAACGACTTTCTGTGAAATTCTAATGCCTTTTCATAAGTCACCTATGTCACTTGTGGTACTGTGACTAGGATTCGGCACTTTCATCCATGCGACCAAGTTTGAATCCCTTTGAATCCAATGTTTTGCTGTTGTGGTCAATATTTTTTGTCCGATCAATCATTGCACTACTACATAATACTGTACAATCCTGTGTATATTGCGCACCCAAAATATACTTTTTTAGGTAAAAAAAAAAAACGTAAATGTTCCAATTGTTAACTCTAGGGTCGTAATGGCACCATTCCCTGAGGTGTTTTTTGGGCAAGTACAGTCTGGTAGGACCCATCCCTCTACAGGTCAGTTCCAATTGTACCTTTGGCTGAAAAATATGGAGAGTCAACATTCAGAAATGCAAAACTTGAGTGGGATTGTAATCCATAACATCATCTCAAATAGTGTTCTTGATTTCCCCTTGTACTCTGACTCACGTTGTGCGACACGCCTCCTACCTGAAAAAATGGACACGTCTGTTGCGCATTTGGAAATTGTCAACAGCTATATTTAGTGCTCTGACTAAGCAGGTCAATTTCAGAAGGGGGCGAGGTGGGACTCAGGTGCCAAGGTGAGCGAGTGGGCACGGATCTCAGCGCGAACCCCAGAGACCTCGAGCTGATACCACATTGACTCAAGTCTTCGACTCCAGTGCACCACATAACCGAATTGGGAGCGCGAGTGCTCCGCCTAAAAATGAAGCACGCGAAAATGCAATTTCCACACAGCGACTAAAATGATGCGTCATCCGTCTGGCACAGAGTTAACGTCGACTTGTTTTATTTCGCTCTCAAATGACTGGGGCTATCAATGGCGTGTTTGTGGCTGTTAATTTTCAGTTGTCCCTGATTTTCGCACCTTGCTTTCGCACCTTGTGATTTTCTCCCAACGCAACACATTCATGCTCGTCACTACCTCATTCTTCATCTGCTCGTCCCCCACCTCCAGTCCCATCCTATCTTTTTTACCCCTTCTCTATAATTGGTTTCTATTTTCGGGCAGCTGTAAGAGTCCCTGTGTCTTGTGTTTGTGTCTCGTTCCCTATTTTCCGACTCTCCGCCATCGTCACCCTCTTAGTTTATCACTCTCCATCTCACCCTTGCGTGCACAGCTACTCTCCTAGCAGTCTCTCAATCCCGTTTCATTTGGACAATACCTCATATTGCGCCTTTCATCTTGTATGTACAATCGTTAAATAGGATTAATGGTGCGCCCATGACAATAATTGCAAAATAAAATAGAGTGAAGTAATGCAAAGTGAGTAAACTGCTCTCATGACCTAGTTTAGCATGTCTGGGTAATGCAGTCGGCTGATGGTAGAAGATATATTTAGCCGACAGCAAAAGAAATGTATGATAATAGTTATAAATGCCAACGTTGGCTCAGTATTTAATAAATAAGTAAGCCAAGTCAATGAAGTATTTTGTTATTGTGTGAGAAAAATATATTAAAGTCATGGTAAATCCAAGGGTGCATTATTCCATAAAGCAATTAGAGTTAAATGAAAATTCCACACTTCTCAACAATGGTGCCTTGCTCATGTTTTTATTGTTGATGAATATTAGAGTACAAGAGGACACTTTCTATCAAACAAGAAAGGTAAACTCCGCTATTGATCTTGATGCATTTGGCAAGTCTTCAAATCAAATCAAATCAAATTGACTTCTGAACGTGGTACGTCATTGTTTTAAGTGCATTTAGGTGCGCTATCAAGATGCAAGAAAGCCATTTCCAAAGCTTCAATCACACCAAGTCATCAGCATCAACAAAGATGGATTGAAGGGCAGTGTGCATATTACAGTTCAATCATAATATGGTACTGAAGAAGGTCCCTACTGTACATTTAATTGCTACATTTATAATGTTGGCCGTGATTGGACATCACCTGAGGCCTGAGCTTGTGTGACATCATCTTCACTTGATAGCATTCCCAAATTGGCCCCTAAAGGTGGATAAAAGCAACTGAATTTTGCTTGCTAACTCATATTCTACAAATGCTGTATAGGATTAATCAAAATGCAATGTCGTAATGGTGCCTATAAAACCTCCTTTTGAGGAAAACCTTTAGGTTGGCCTCTGTTTAAAGTAATCAATTAAATAACTAAATACGTTTGCTTTCCAATTAACCTTACTTTTTAAAGCCGATAAGTACAGAAGTAAATGAGTTTCTTTTTTAAGTCGGTGAACGGTGAACTAACAAGGTCACTAAAAGCTCGTTATTAATTGTCACTTTTAAAAGACGTTCAACATGTTTGTTAGCTATATGTTACTATTGAGGGACCATCCATCCATTATCTGCACCGCTTATCCTCAGTTTGGGTCGCGGGGGTACTGGAGCCCATCCCAGCTATGCTATATATATATATATATATATATATATATATATATATATATATATATATATATATATATACACACATATATAAAATAGTCTGAGTAATAAATTGAACCACATTTTCTATTGATTTCAAATAAAGAATTAGGGGTGCGTGTTAGTGTGTTATACACTTATAAAAAAGAAAACATTTTTTAATCTAACTTGGTTACTTTCTAAAGCAAGTAATTAGTAAAGTAACTGTTTAAGAGAGTCATTGGCTAACTAACTAGGTTATTCATTAAATGAAGTATGTCGATTATTTTTAAAACTAAGCAATCCTTAAAGAAACTAGATTTGATCATATGCCAGTTTTATAAATGTGTGAATGGTTTAAAAGGGGAGTGGAATGTAGAACTTGACAGAGAGAGGGAGACATAATGTAGGCCTGGGTTGGCTGACGGATGTCTCTAGAGAGGCAGCATGTGTTTAAAAAGGATGAGAAGTCGACAGTTAGTTTTCACTAGTGAGTGGCAGAAAATGCGGGTCTCTAATAAGAATAAAAAAGGAAGGCCTGGAAGCGGTAAGGCAACAAACCAAGCGTCGCAAAGACGCCCCGTTAGGACTGCGCGCATCAGGCCGCCTCCTCCCCGGAACGCTCTTTTGTGCAAGCCGCTTTTACATGTTTCACGGTCGCGCAGGAAAAGTGCACAACTGGCGCCGTCGTCCGACCAGCAGACGGTTTACGGCTCTCACGTGTGTTGCACCTTCTACTGCTATTTCTGCTACTGTTGTTACTGCTGCTGCCTCATGTTGCTCTCCTTCTCTCTCCTCCTACTCCTCTCTCCAAATCCCCGGGACCCACCTTCTGACATCTTTCCCGTTCGTCCTGCACTTGGTTCTACGGCAATCTCCTGCGTGGGCGAATTTTTGATCCATTCTGACGTCAACCTGACTGTTACCGCCGTGACTCCCTGCTACCCTTCGTCATCTCCCCTCACTCCCGATGGTTTCAACGCCCTTGGCCACACCACCTGTCCTGAAATCACCCCCTCTTGCCCGAACACCTTTTCTACTTCCTCTTCTGTGTCCTCCTCCTTTCTTCACGGCCATGCCCTTTGCCGGCCTTGGCCATCTTCTCGTTCTCTTTCCTCCCTTCTCCTCTGCCCTCCCAGCTTTGGGGATCCGGTACTGTCCTATGCGTCCACCCTAGAGCACATCCCCTCAGGGCCAGCCCGCCCCCGGACGCTGCTCCGCCAGCAGAGTCTCCAGCAGCCCCTCATGAACCCGCCGGGCTCTGGATTCGGCCACCCACCTACAACATCCCAAAGTTTGGGACAGTTGCACACAGCACCTGGACATCCTGGGGGAGGCGGGGCTGCAGGGAAAGGAGAGGCAGGTGGCGGAAGTATAGGTGCAGGTAAAAGAGCCGCTCCACGAGCGATGAGAGGCGGTCTTGCTGGAGCGGGTGCTTCTCGCTCTCGAGGAGGTGGCGCGGGGGGACGCTCGCGGGCCAATCCCGGCAGCTGGGATTACATGATGGACCAGATCCGAAATAGAGGCCTCGACGTCAAGTCCTTCCTGTGAGTATTTAATTAGTTTCATATTTAATGACAAACTAATATATTCAGTTTTAATTTGTATCTAAGATCCAGGGAATTATATTATGTCTGTCAAATGTTGCACACTGACTTACTTTGTGTTGTTTATTTACCACATTTTACGTACCATAAGATGCACCCAAAAACCCTAAATTGGCCTGATTCATGGACACAATTGGAAATGCTTCATCATATTTATGCAATTATTAATCACATTTTATCGTTGACTACAGTTGCATGACAATGGCTGCAACGGGGATTGAACAGGATAAAACGGTAGGAGCTCCAAGCACCGAATCCTAACCAACATGCCGCTACAGACATGGACAGTAGTTCACAATTGCAAAACATTGGATGCAACGGGAATCAAACACGGATTGTGGCGGGAAGATTGCCAGAGGCTATCCAAGGCCAGGAACAATACAGACGACACATGGAAATACATTAGGTCTTATCTCATTACCACACTATTTTTAGTTTCTGTTCTAAATATGTTGGATAAAAAACAGAAAGTGATTAAAAATGGTTTCATTATTTTCTCAGCTCAAACATTGAAACTGAAAACTGTTTTGATTATGTGCGGGAATGTGTTTATTCATATCTTTGAGAAGGACTGAATTACTCCCCACAATGCCATTGTTTTCGTTCCGTTCAGAATCTTGTGTGCATCGAAAAGACTTTGCAATACAATAATATATTTCAGTGAACCCCAACGCTTTCTGTACTACAGACCGGTTTAATGTTAGACAAAATTTTTGCAGCCCTGCCAAATAATGACATCAACAATTTGGAACCATGCCTAAAAATAGTGTTATATATACCGGAGCCATATCCCCCTAGTGGGAGGTAGCTAGAGAGATTGATACAGAGGAGGGGATTCCCAGCCCCCTCGCTCAACCCAACTGATGTGTTGGTAGTCATTAGGTGACCAAAACCCCCAATTCCTACCCCTAATTCCGAGCACCAAGCAGGGAGGCAATGGGTACCAATGTTGTAAGCCTTAGGTATGACTCGGTCGAGGCTTGAACCACAACCTCTTGGTCTCGGGGCGGGCGCCCTTACCCCCAAGGCCACCGAGAACGAAAATAGTGTTATAAAGATATAAATTCGAATACATTTCCATGTGTCATCTATATCCGCACCACAGTCTGGGTTTGACTCGCATCACATCCAATATTATCGAATTGTGATACATATTCCTGCAGATCTCGGACGATTATGAAAAAATATCACAAAAGAATGTTATTTGGGGTTGCTCCTTGTTATCTGGTGCAACTTATGGTGCGGAAAATACAGTAGTTTGAATTTTAATTCCTAATTACTCAATATATTTCAAGTTTTAATATGTATCTAAGACCCAGGGAAGGATATTGCACGCTCACTTACTTTATGAGTGTTTGATTAATCTTGGTGTGGGCATAATTGTTTTTGAACTGGAACTTTGAGCAAAACTTATTTATATTAATCCTGCCTATGTAGAAAGTAGGCTCAGGGGGGGGGTTCATGCGCCTCATATTGACGGATTATGGTGGAGGTCAACATCGTGATGTTGGCACATATGAAAAATCTGTAATTTAATTGTTAATTCAGTGTTGATGGCTGCACGCGTTGTTTTGATCTGGATCAACGTATCTCATTTGGAAGAGGAAGGATTTTCTCCCCTCTAATATTTTATGCAGGATTTGTTGTATGTAAGAGGAGGGGTGGTTTTTCATATAATTTCTACTTCGCACCAATGGTATGGATTCAGTGATTAAGGAAACATTTAATTTGATTCATGCAAGGAGCCTTAGCAGTAATGAGTAAGTGTGCAATGCTTATACATCGGGGACATTTTAATTGAGTTTAGTCCAACAACTATTTTTTCTCATTCTGGGCACGGGTTTGAATAGGTTCTCTGTCTTCAAGCTGTAGATTCTTTCATTTTATCGTGTTTTTCGATTACACATGACATTTTTTTTTACGTGTTGCCTTTTCCTCAAACACATATTCTGGAATGATTTACAAACAAAGACTATACTACGGCAGTTAGCGTGTGTGCGGCACAGTTCTGAGGTCATCGGTTCAAATCCAGCTACCAACCTTCCTGTGCGGAGTTTGCATGTTCTCCCCATGCTTGTGTGGGTTTCCTCTGGGCACTCCGGTTTCCTCCCACATTCCAAAAACATGCGTGTCAGGTTAATTGGCCGGTCCAAATTGTCCCTAGGTGTGAATGAGCGAACGATTTGTCTGTCCCTGTGTGCCCTGCAACTGGCTGGCAACCAGTTTAGGGTGTCCCCTGCCCACTGCCCAGAGATGGCTGGGATGGGCTCCAGCACCCCCGCGGCCCTACTGAGGATAAGCGGTACAGTTAAAGGATGGATGGATGGACAATACTATATTTGTGTTTTCCAAACATGCTGCAGATGTATATTTTACACTGTGAATTTAGATCAAGAGACTTGTACAAAAATATTTTGTAGCGGTAAAGATGTCTTGCAGAGAATTTTTATTCCGAGCCTCTTCTGCATTAGCGTAATTTCCTTCCCTGATTGACAGTTCAATGGCTTTCGAATAAAAGCTGCATCTCACGAATCTTCTTTTACCTAAGATGATGAGTGTATGGACGCGGGAAGCAAGCTGCTCACAGAATCGGAACATGTTCTGAATGCGGAAGTGGATCTTCCGGAGCAGGAGATCATAGTGTAGTGGACGGAAAAACGGGATAGGAGATTATAACGTGGTCGGGGTCAAAAAATGAGTTGTTAGCTGGGACGGGAGATCAAAACATGGTTGGGGTCAAAAAACGGTTCGTAGTCGGAGACAAACAGGGCGATCAGGAACGGACGGGTGGGAAAATGGGTAAAAAACGGGACCGACGGGAGTCAGAGTCAAAAATGCTTTCCTTGTGAAAACAGAGGTTCGCTAACGGACTGACAACAGGCGAGTGAAAGGACTGAGCTTAAGTATGACGGGGAACCATTCAGGCACCCACCAGCAGCTGGCGGCAAACGAGCGGGCACAGGTGAATCTATCAGTCATCATGACACTAGAACTGTTTTCCTCGTTTTCTTTGTAGACAAAAATTAGCTTAAGATTCTGTGTGTGAGAAAAAGCAATTTGTACTTCATTGGGGATCTATGTGTGTATGTTTTTTTTCCTTCCTAATTATTCATCATTGGTCCAACTTGATAGTACAGAATATTAGGTAAATGTGTATCAATTAAACCTGGAAAGGTATGCCTAGGTTCATAAGGGAAGTATAATATCAGATTAATAATGTATTTCTTTAGCAGTTTTCAGGCAATAAATTGCAACTCTTATTGTACAATAAACCATTTAATGTACAATACGAAAATTAAATACCTTTCTGTATCTTCTTACTCACTACTATGCTAGCTGTTTGTTTGGGAATATTGATTGTACTGAGCTATTGGGAGCTTCACACTTATCTCAGCAAATTACTTATTTGTGACTGCATGCAGTTACCTTTTTCAACAATTCCAGAATGAAGTATTTGTATGACAGTCTTACAATAACTTTATTCTTTATTGTTTTAGGTATTGTTTACCACTTAATCTTAATTTGCCTTTTATACCTCTAAATTACCTAGATGGACTCGCAAGGATAGCAGTTATCACGTTTCAGCTGCTGCTTTTTTATTTCCATGATAAATACCCAATGTTTACACTGCATGCTCTGGTAAACATTAACATCTGCTTGAATAGAAATCAGCCTGTCGCGTGCAAATGTCTTTACTGGACGGTGGTGCGTTTTTTTGCAATATTCATGAGATGTCAGTGAGAATCTCTCTATTTTATATTCATGCAGTCACACTCGATGATATTATTTTTCCCTCTACCTTGAAACTGCTTTTAAATGTTGGAGACACTCTATTAGGCATGGTTCATATTTTATGAGTGGTGCAGACCACTATTTATTTATCATTTAACTTTCAGGGAGATTTTTCTCATTTTCATGCCAAGGGTAAACCTAGGCTGATGGTTAGGCTGCTCGGACGCTGACGTGTCTGCAAGGGCACATCATGCAGGCCATGTGTCACTGTGCATCAGTATAAGAGCAAGGGTTAAGCAGCTGAAGCATTGATCTTATGTCAACGGCACCATTACGTCTCCAACATATTGTTACTTCAGGCCATAAGAGGATCTAGTCACACAAGGGAGCAGGAGTGATGAAGGCATGGGGAAAGGACAAAGCTAAAATGTGCCGTGCCTTATTCTTGTTTTTGCACTTATTCTGTACTACAATAGTTGTTTTACTTTTTGAGGGGGTTTAATGTCCTGGGGACTGATGAGAATGATGATGGCACATCTGGACAATGGACTTTAGCTATGCAGCAAATGCGATCACCAAGGTCATAGAGAGAATAAAGAGTCATGCTGTGTGTTATCTAATACAATGGGAAAATGTTTTTTAAAGTAAAGAATTTTATTTAGAAAAATGTTTTTTTTCCTGTGATTTCTGGGATTTTCTTCAGGTTATTTGTCTCCCTGCAGTTTATGTTCATTCCACAATTTCCGTCGATGTGAATGGTTGCTTTTCCTTCTTGTGCACTGCAGTTTTCTGGAAAGCAGCCCAAAGTCCGCTTTGTTGGGCTCCAGCTACTCTGTGATTCTAATTGGGAGTAACAGTATAGAAAATGAATGGCTTGGTGGAGTTGTAAACTGAGAAATAGTTGACACGATAATGATTATCCCTTAATGGAAAATCAATGTGAACACAAACAACCTTTAATTTCTTAGCAAAGAAATATTACTTTTTAGTCAGGCAATATTTGGAAGACATTAGATTATTTTTCTATATCGGGTGTTTTTATTCTTTATTTCTGGACCAGTACCATACCAGGCTTTATGGTGTCGAGGAACATGAAAGGGGGCGAATACTTGTACACCAAGCTAGTTACAATAATTTGTAAATTTACTCCCAAAATGGTGAAGTAACAATATAAAAAAATATAATCAACAGAGGCATCAAATATAAAAAAATAAATCTCAAATTTGATTCAAATCGAGAGCGTTCTCCATTCGGGCCCCAGTGCTGCGGAATGCTCTGCCCCCCAAGATTCAATAATGGAACTGTTTAAATCCAGGCTATATTCTATAGCTTACGAATGACCTATAGTTCATGTTGACAATATCTGCATATTGTTTGTTATTCCAACATCCGTTACAGCCTGGTCATCCTGGAATGGGGATTACCTCATGTGCGGTTTCTTCTCAAGGTTTCTTCATTTATTAAGATTCAGATTCAGATCTACTTTATTGTCATTCTAGTACACGTGTATACAGAACGAAATGTCGATACATCTGACCCGCACAGTTTCCTTGAATGTACAGATATAAATAAAATGTTGTATTGAGTTGGAGTATTGAGTACTAATAATATACTAAATAATTATGGCTATGTATAGTATTTTACAGTAGCGCAAATAGTGCAAGAGGAGCAGCTAACCAGATGTGCAATGTTGAGGTTTTTGAGTTTTTCCTTGACCTCATGTAGGTTTTAGATCAGGGGATGGTGTCATAAAAGCCTGTAGTTTGCATTATGTGGTCTGTGCAGCCCTTTGAGACTCCTTGTAATTAAAGGCTATACAAATAAACATGACTTGACTTGACTTGGTATAATCCGTTACCGTTAGCAATGTTTGTTGAATTCATTAATGCAACATTTTGAAACTGCTAAGAGAAATGGAAATAAACTCACCAAAACTTGTCTTGTTCAGGTTTTATGTCTTTTGTGAATCACACCATCACCAAGTGGAGTCAAAACAAAGGTTTCTTTCTAAAGGATATTAAGTTTTCCAAGCAGCCTTGCTAACGATTGCTGGTATTTGCAGGTCCTGTTTGTTGTCTACGCTGTTGTGCTTATTCTGCCAGCAGTGAGCAATGATAAAAGATGTACTAACGGCACTCACTATTATGTGTTCTTTTTGCAAAACTTATGAAAAAAAAAATACAAATCGTTGATGGCTAATTAAAAAATTATTTAATTAGATAAATTATTTAAATCAGCAAATATTTACCACTAAATGTTTCTTGTAAAAATATATATGTTTTATCTAAATTTTGAACATCCATTTTCTTTATGTATTTCTCACTCACTTTTTAACAGGGGTAACAAATATCTCAAAACCCATCCTGTAAAGAGAATTTTATAATCCTTGAGTTACTTTAGTTAGTTGGTGAAGTTTTCTAGACAGATTTGGGTTACTTTATAAGAGTCTTTTTTAAGTGAGCAATGGGGGACATCTACAGTGAGCAAATTATGTCTGAGGATGAACCGCTCTGCTGGAATGACAGTAAAGGTGGGAAACTGCTGATATGTATGTGCAGTTAACGATGATTAAATAGCTTAATCGTTTTGCAAGAAAAGCTCTGAATTGCATGAAAGAAAAGGAAAAAACGTAAAGCGAAAGGGGATCTATTTTTGCGGTTTGACAGTAGCATATTTTCTAAGCAGAGGTACAGTGGCTGCATCAGCGGCTTAAGCTATAGAGGCGTGGGTGTGTGTGACAGGCGGCTGGAAGCAATAAGGAGGCTGCGTGGTTAAGACGAAAGGGGATGGGGATGTCGGGGATTTGCAGGAGGAAGTGTGGCTGAATAGTAAAGTGTGAGAGTGTGCTACACAACGGGTGAGAAAGCAGTGACCCAGAAAATTTCGACGCAGGGCAAGCATCTATAGACGCTATGTCACTCAAATAGAAACAATTAGTCCAGATCCTTGTAATGAGGCTTAATTTAATTTTTACTGTGGCTAAAGTCGACTGCTGCCATGTTGGGTGGAGGACATGCTTGACAAATACATGAACCTGTGTAGATCGCGCGCCCATTACTCATATAGTACTACCTATTCACGAAGAGTTTGCCTGAATTAGAACATGACTTTTTGAAGTTAATGCTGTAAATTCTTCCCTCAAATTTTTTTTTTGAATTTTTTGTTAAAGGTTTCAAGCATCTTATTATAGCACATTTTATTTGTCTAGACCAGAGGTTGACAACCCAAAATGCTGAAAGAACTAAATTGGATCAAACAAAAAACATGTTTGGAGCCACAAAAATCAAACTCTTTATATAAGCCTGTTAAGGAAAGCAACATATGTGTATAAGTACTCTATATATATATTCATCTGAAAATGTTAAAAATGTTTGTGCTGTGTTTGTCCTATAGAAACTATAATTTTTCCATGTGCAAACATTTTTGAAAAAGCCATTAGAGAACACCTAAGACACCGTTGTTGATGACCCCTGTTCAAGACTACAAGTCTCCCATTATTAATAGAATAGAATAGAATCATCCTTATGATAGGCGCGCTGTTCTTGCACCATGTACTTTGTATACTCTCATTCATAGGAAATCATATAGAATTTTACAAACAGGTTTGCATGAGCTCACCTAAAAACAGTGTTTTTATGCTGAAAACAAGTGTCGTCCTTTGTTTTGCTGTAAACCAGCCTTGTTCTGCATTTATATAGCGCTTGTCAAGTCAATGAAGACCTCCCAAAGCGCTTTACAATGTCCTTCACACTTACCCATTCACACACACTCATTGATAGCACCGTCAGCCATGCAAGGCAATTATCTGTCTATCAGGGGCATTAGGGATTCAGTGTCTTGCCCAAGGACACTTCGACATGTAACATGCGTCCTTTGAAATGATTTAATGTTATTGAATTAGCCCCAAAATATGACCCATTTATGTAATTTAGTTTGTATTTTTTTTCTAAATTTTGCTCAGTAGAAAATTCCACCCATTTCAATTACAATACAGTTATCTGGAGGAGGATGGTAATAGCATTCTTTTACAGTGTTCATTTTACCTCTGAAAAGTGATGGGTCCCGGGGACTCGCATGCTCAAAAATCTATGGGTCCCAACAGAGATCTATGGGTCCCCAAAATTTGGTGTGCTCCATGCCCTTACAAACTGTCGTATTTTCCCTAACAAAATACTAAAAATTCTTTTTTTTTCAAACATGTTTATTTATGTAGTTTAACATGTTATATTGTACATGTGTTTCCTTATATCAAATATATTGTTAATGAACATTTTGTTAGACACCGAGTTGCTCGACATGAATGAGGTTTATTATAAAAAAAGTTAAAAAATGAAGTCGCTTGGACGTTCACTGTAGAAGGAGAAAACACATGCAAATATAATTAAGTAGAATAATACATTTTCTTATTCAAATCATTAATTCATTTTCTGCATTAAATTATTGTTGGTAATATACTGATTAAAAGGGATCACCACAAACCTGTCTTTTTTCATTTTCTCCTTTCATACTTCCTTTTTTTCTTAACTTCTTTATACAACATAATATAATTATTCGTGATATAATGCATCAAAGCAAGTGAGCCGTTTGAGAGCCGGCTCTCTTTAACGAATTGAGCCGAAAAAGCCGGTTCTCTAAAAAGAAACGGACTTTCACTACACAACTCGAACTGGAGATCGGCGTGCAGACGAAAACTTGAACCGCGAGACCAAAACAACAATGGCGGATCTGCCTCATGAAAAGTTTGGAGTGCGGTAAATCTTTGTTAAAAAATTATAATGACAATTTCGTGTCAAAAAAGTTGCGTCCCAGGGACGCACGTTGATTTGACACGATGCGTCCCCAGCATAAATTATGCGTCTAGGACGCAGGGACGCAGGCAAACGAGAACACTGCTTTTAGAAGGAAATTTATGTTGAAATCAATATTGTTTGTGTAAAGGAAGGACATGCAAATATATCAACTAATTAGATTTTTAAGTGGGTAACTTCCACTCCAACTTAGTGTCAGACGATTGCCAACAGTCTCCTTATTCATCTTTGCGAGCAATTAGAATTTGTTCACCATGGAAATAATTTTATCTCTATCCATTCAATCCACCAAGTGGCGTACTAGACCGTTTTTTATTTATTTTGTTTTCGTTTTAGATTCCTCAATATCCTTCCCTGGACAGTGTTACTGTTCTCCCAGGTTGCTACGTTTTGCTTAATGTTAAGAACTTATTCCTTTCCTTTACAGCCTTGAAACGTTTCTGTCACAGTACTGCTGTCCTCATGCACCCTAATTGACTTATCTTTTCCTCTCCCCTCCAATTGCACCACATCTGCTGTGTGCTCGGTTTCTCAAGACTTTGTATCTGTGCTCCTTTCTTTCTCTCCTCGTCCGTTGTGTCTGTGTCTCTCTTATCTGATTTCTGTTTTGTGGTGAGCCAGCGAAGGGAAGCTGGTGGTCCTGTCTTTGGCCATCGGCGTGGCCGAGCAAGACGACTTTGCCAATATCCCTGACCTGCAAGAAACGCAGCAGACAGTCCCAGCAGCCAGTCACGAGCCCCCCCTGGAGAAGAGGTATTGGATAATGTGCGGAGTGCATGAGCGTGCGTGTCAGAATTGAAAGGGTGCCAAATGAAAGCATGGGACGGATATGATCTCCAAGAAAAAGCTTTCCACAACAAAGTAGTTATGCCTGGCGACGAGTCACAACACTTAAGCGCTTTGTGATAAAGACTGTAGCTGCAATAACACCACAGTTAAAACGAGAGGATGGGGCAACCGCACGCGGGGGAAAAATATGCCTGCAATTTTAAAATGGGTTTTAAAAAAGCACTTCAGTCAGCTGAAAAACAATAATGAAAAAAGACATTACATTTGCACCCACTGGGGCCAAGTTGACACATCTTCCTCAATCAAGTAAAATTGTGTTTTCTCAACTAATGATCCTTTTTCGGATCTGGGATCATAATCATCCCCCCTGTATCACAATGACATTCTCTTCCATGTTGTCATTACCGTTTTTTTTGTCATTTCACTCCTGTCACCCCTTATACTTATGACATTTTCTTTTGTATTTTCAAGCTTTTATTATTCCAATCCCTTCTCGTGCTCTTTTATTTTTGCCTCATGCTCATTAGCTGCCTTCAATCACCCTCTGCTGCTCTGAGAGTCCCGTCTCTGTAGCTCCACCAAGGGCCTCCTCATTATTCCACAACATGTTCGTAGCTTACATAAATAAGCCGCTAAAAATAAACCCTTTCCTTGCCTGCCACCTTACGCACCCGGAGCCAAAAGATTTTCACTCATCTGCGGGGATAAGTTACGCTCTTTTCCCGAAATAATTGCTTTTGCAATCTGTGCCGGAATTTCAGGGTGGGAGCACGGGGAGGGGTGAAACATTTCAAGCATTACAAATTACAACATCGGTTTGTTCTTGCAAAACAAAACGCTCAAAGCATGCCGAGCACGGTGTGCAGGATTGTGGTCAGTTTTACTGTGGATGAACCTTCTGAGGAGAGGCAGTGAAATTCAATACTTGGCATAAGCAGCACGTTGGATTTCCCCCGCTGGCCTATTAATCTCTTTTTAACCTCACTTGTAAATCTGTGACAAATTGGAGACAATTTGGAGGTACATGATGTGACACACGCCTTGAAATGGCATAGTAGGGCGAACAAATTCTGGTTATTCGTCACACCAATTATGCAGGTGTTTCATCAGCCTGGGACGTAAAACACACAAGAAGAGAGTTCTATTACAAAGCAAAGTAATTTTATCTGAAGCAGGCGTCAGGTCGTCTGCTGCTTGAAAGAACATCTTCATGTTTTTAGGAAAAGGCAAGCTTGCTCCAATTTTAAAGATAAATCTGTACCATAAACGTGAATTCAACTTAAAATAAATATTATCAAAAATGTGCTGTATGTCCCCACATTAGTCAACACAGGTGTCCAAACCTTTTTCTCTGGTGGCTATCAAAAACCAACTCAAGGGCCACGTTTTAGTATTTATTTTACTGTAATTTACTAAGCACACCAAGATCTTTTTTTTTTTTTTAGCTTTCAAAAGAATCCAATTATTTTGGTTAAAATGACCGGATTCAGTGTTGTTTCATACAATTTTCAAGTATTTATGCGGGTTAATGTTATTGTTTTTGTTGTTGTTTTTCTTTTCTCCCAATCCTTTAGTACAAAACGACCAAGATATCAGGGATTTTCTAAATAATTGTGAGCTGTACCTATTGTGTTCGGGCTGTTAAAGATAACTGATATCTGTTTGTTTTGCATAATATCATCCATTTTTTGTTGTGTTTTTTTTTTTTTAAATGGCAGAATTTATGTTTTGGGGATCATTCAAAAAAACAAGGAAAGGAAATAATATGGAAGTTTTTTTTCTCCGCACCCTTTTGTTTCCCAAATTGTCGAGGTGTGGTGTAACTTTGTAATAAACAGCCTTTTTGTGGATTGTTTTTTACTTTGTTTCTTTTTCTTTTTCTGATTGAGTGTTTAGACACCCCTGGTCTTAAAGGAATGATAATGATCATACTATTTTCTGTCGCTAAGCCATAATGGGGTTTTCTGTAAGCCTTAGCAACTGTATATATATATATATATATATATATATATATATATATATATATATATATATAATTGTTTTTATTGTTATTATTGAGGGTTACACACTAACTAACTATTGAGTTAAAAACATCTATTAGAGTTTAACGAATTGGAGAAACGTTTACCACACAGATGAACGTTGGAATAAATAAGTAGGGACAGGAAATTTTGAAAATAAACCACAGCTAAGGATTTCTAACTTACTGACAAAAGTGTCACTAAAATTCTTGCTGGGGCAGTTCTCATTAATATGACCGAATAAAGGCCCGTTGGTTAAACTAAGGGAGGGTCATACATTTCCCTAGCTCCTGCATAGCAATTCCGATAATTTGTATACGATCATCCCAAATGATAGAGTAACTGCATTAGACTAAAAAAATCTAATGGCCAATGCATTGTCATCAAATCGTGACCCAGTTAACCAATCAAAACCTTGTCAGAATTACGTGTTTTTAACCAGTGTATTGCACAGAAAATAGTTGCGATGATTTCCTCATTGAATCCCTACAAAATCTAATAATATTTTTCTTTGGGGTTATTTTAACACTTCAAAGAGCTCTTTGTGGAAGAATGCATATTACGAACTTAAAGTATCTGTTGCCTAGGCTTAGTATGAAATTCTGCTGCAGACAATTATCCTTTTATGTCATTCCCTGCATATTACGCCCGTCTTCTCCAGCCATTGTGCTCACTCGGAAACCTCCTATAATGGCTTGCAAAATCCACTAATAAGAGCGACAAAAGAAAGGCGCTGTAAGGCATCTCTGCTCTGGCACAGAGGCTCAACCGCTCACCTTGATTAGCTGTGATTGAGTGCGTGTAGATTAACCCTGAAGTTCATGTAATTTCTTGGGAATATAATAAAAAACGGCAAATGTGCGTTTAGCTATATTGAAAGATATGAATGCCATAACCTTTCGGCGAGCTCCCGGGTGTCCCCTACCTATGCCCTCAGCTAATTCCACGAGAGCGCTCTATTGCTTTGTTTTTCTATTGACAAATTACAGACTAAGTCTTATGAAGAGTAATTTGGCTGAACTTTAATTGGAATCTAAATTGAGCGTCTTAAACATAATCAAGTGAGTGTTGGTAATGCTTGGTCTCTAGGAGTTTATGATACCCCGTAGCGACTGTGCTGACTTCACAGATGTCCGAAAATGATCAAATCGATCAAGTTTTTTGCATCCTGCTTATTATCTTCTGGAAGTGCCTGGAGTCAGACACAACAGTGTTTGCTTTCATTTCACGTCCTCCATCTCATAAACCAAAACTGTGTATTTACATCAAACATGCCCGTCATATGCTTGTCTCATATTTGTATGCTCTAAAGTTTAGAGTCTAAACTGATGCAAGTATTGAGATAAATAGCACCATGAATTCTGATTGAATGGCCTGAAATTCAAAACTTCTGTCGCTGCTTTTTCAAAGCATTCTCATTTTCTTTAAATGCCTTCATACCTTTGCCCATATAAAGAAATTCCATTTACTCATTTGGCAGATCATTAAGCAATCTTCAAGACAAATAGGATGAATTGCATAACACTCTAAAGAAAATACACCTAGACAATTTATTTTCACTTACACTTACTTTTATATCAGTAAAATGGGGTCAACTAATGAAGTTGACAGACCTTGGTCCTTCCACGCATACTTTTAAGAATTTGTCATGATTGCAGATATTCTGCAATATATTATTCATCCATATGAGACATGAATTCAATGTTAAAATTGTGTAACCAACTGAGTGTTTTTCAAACGTTTTTAGCGATTTACCCATGTAAAATATTTTTAAACCGAGTTCCCCCAAAAAATAATTACAATATAATAATAATTATAATTTAGATATAAATAGACATGTAATATTGTAAAAAAAAATCAACAATTACACTTTGTTATGAACAAATGGTAACATTTCAGACAGATTAAAACTAAATGACCTGAATTTTTGGGTGTTATAAAAAATGACACATTGTATTTGTGTTGGACAAACAGCTAATGTTTGGAGATTTAAATAAATTAGACAATTTTTTTTCTGTTATTGAAAAGAAAATAACAAAATATCCAAGTTGGGGTCCACTTTGATCCAGATGGGATTATTTAAGTTTAGGCTTCTGCATATTAGAACAATTGTATGTGTGTATAGTCTGAGATAATTAAATCATTTAATAACATTTAAATAATTTCAAGATAGCTGTTTTTCCTCATGGACCCCTTGGAGTGCCTTTACATACCCCCTGGGGTTCATGTCTTTACATTTGATAACCACTGCACCAAAGTGCAAAATCAATATCCTACATTCAATTTGACTATCCAATTGATGATCGGTCTATATTTGATCTCATGATGATGTATTTCCTGACGCACTTAACATCACTCCATAAACAAGAGTGCATGTATGTAAAGCATCAAAGGGTTCAAATAACATCTTAATGGGGCCTAGTCGTTGCCCTTGAGCGGCAGTCTAATGCCTAATTGTTCCTTTGCTGCGCTTGAAAGCTAACCACACAAACAAGCGCATCAACCCTGACGGCCATGGGCAGCTAATATCAGCCGCGACGGCATACATTGAGCCCTGTCGTGACTTTGTATATGTGCGATTCTGTGATCAAAACGAGATGAGAGCATTCTGCACAACTGTAAGTTCATGTAGTGGAGCTTAAGCTAAAAAATATAATTCTCAATGCACTAAAGAAATGCGAGGGGCGTAGGTATGATCGCGGGAGAAAGGAATGGCAATTTCAATCCGACTGGAAAATCGGATTCCTGAGATGTTTATGTCACAGGAATCCATAGGCTGCTGATGTTAGAGAAGCTTAATTAGAATGTTAGTGATTTGTTAACGTCTCATTACTCCTTACTCATACTATTCTGATACGATTCAGTGAACTTATACAGTATGGGCTCCGATAGTGTTACTATATTGGGAATTCTGAATCCCCAAGAGCTCTGAATCTAGATCTAAGCTTGAGTGACCAGTCAGCTGCCCAGTGAAGACAAAAATTCAGTACAGGGGAGGCGGGACGAAGCTCTGTGCCACATTAGCATTCAGTCCACTTGCCTGTGGCCTTTCAATTATTCAAGCATGGATGTTGCATCATTTTGTGTAAGCCAGCGGATACGTTGCTCGTTTTAGACTACTTCTGAGAGATATTAATAGCTATAGATGCAAATTTCCAAGGCGAAAAAATGCAATGCACTCTGTGAGAGTGTCGGTTTATTGCCATGCGGGCTGTAAAAATGTCTTTTATGTTTTATGAGAAGTGAATGACGTTTAATTACTGTCTGGATGTTAACAGTAAAATAAAAACAGATTGAATAAGGTTGTAACACATGAATTGAATAGACTGGTGATTGTGAAAATCACAAAATCATATGAAGTTAAATCCTGATTGGCCATTCAGACCCAAAGCAAGATGAGCTTTTCTGGTCACGATTTTCTTTTTAAACCTATAAATTGCGGCATGCATGTTAACCTGTTTAAAATGTCAATTTCATGATCTATATCTTTTTACCTGCTAAAATTATCTGTATTTTATTCTCAGAAAAATGTTAGTGTCCATATAAATAATAGTGCAAGTTTGGTCGCCCTGCATTTACATCAAGTAGTACTATCTATCTATCTACCTTGGTCATATCCCTCAAGAGGGGTGACCGACAGCAAGACAGACACATACAATAACAAATAAAAGAAAATAAAAATAAAATAAAAAGGGAAAAATAGCAAAAAAACACACACCAACATTTTTGCACCATGGCCAACCCAAATGCCCAAACACCCAAACAAGTTAGGCACCTCGGCACCTAAGTTGGTCATGCTTTCGTCCCTCCAGGTGAAACGGGAAACAAGAAAGCGGCCATGTCACTCGGGTCAGGGTGACACAACACACTCTTCTGTTCAACAGCAGGGCCCGACAGCTTTCACTGGTTTACCCCTGCCGCATCATACGGGTGCCCTGCCCATCCTTTAGAACGCGTCCAAACATCCCACTATCCTTTTACAACACCCATCCAATCATTCCTATCACCAACAAGAGCTCTAGCTTCCACTAGATTTAGACCTCTTTCTTGCAGTGCACTCATAACACCATCTATCAGAGGAAGTACTACTACAAACTTTTTTTACACTCTCCATGTTCTTCCAGTCAGGAAGGTCAACCCAAATGGTTCTCGACAATAATTTTCTGTGTGCAGTAAGCACTTTCATTTGGCGGCTATTTTGCCACTTGTTTTAAATGAAAATATCTTCCCAGTTGCTCAGGTATAATATCAGGGTCGGATTGTGAACGATACCTGATAAAATTTGTAAACTGATGAGCCAAAACCTGTTTTTCAGAGTTATTATTTTGACCTGTGGTTGCACAAAATAAAAATATTTATAAAATATTTTAAAACATTTTTTTTCAAATATCTAATTGGACCCACATGATGACCTTGAAGGAATAACAATACATTAATTGCATCAAGTATTATTTGTGTGTGTACAACACATTGCAAGGAACAATTGTGGATTGACCGTGGCCTTGAATTAGAAACAAGAAAAGGGTATTTTCTTAATCCATAGTTAAACCAACCAGTAGAGGGACCCCTTGTGAATCTCTGCAGTCTTCTAAAATTGCTGTGTCTCCTATTACGGTAGCCTTTTCCGCCCTAATTAATCAGTTTTCTCTCCAAGCGTTTCTTGATTAAATTGGTCCAAGAGTCTTCCACTCATAGTGTCTGCCGTTTATATGAATGAATCTCCTGAGAATGCCATTTCGAGTATTTACCCGTTTTGTAAACGAAGGCCCGTATGAAAGAGGCTTCCCTCCCAGCACTAGACGTCTTTTGGACTTAAGATCTCTCATTACGTCAGTTTTTAAAAATAATTGAGTTTTAAAAAATAATAAAAATAAAAGCTATCTACTATTGGGTTGCGTTGGACCAAAAATAAAAGTAAGACATTTGTTCCCAAAATAAATATTGTTGTGATTAAATCTTCTCGTGGGGTTCAAAATTTGTCCCCAAAAATCATTTCAATGACTTAAAACCAAGTAAACCTTATTTGCGTTTTTTTTAATTATTTTTTTATTTTTCAAATCGTGTATTTTTAAAGTCTTTTGAACAAAATTTTGCTGGGTGGATTACTGGCTGACAAGTTGTATTTTTACCATATACATCTATTCAATCCTGTGTGGTTGCAGTTGCAGCACGCCATAATTTTTTTTTTTGTTCAGTCAAGGTTGAGAAATGCAATGATAAATACATTAGTGGAGCTCAAATCCTAAAAAGTCAAAATTAATGACAGTATTGAAAGGCTCAGGGTTTTCATTGATTGTCTGGACTGTTAGCTTTTGACAGTCTGATCGCATCCGCCCTCGGGATTTAAATCGACAGGCGTGATTTTCAAAAATGTGCAACCGCGTTTAGGAGCTCATTCTCCGCAAATGAGGCAGACGCACGGATGGCCCTCTTTGCTAAATTGGATTTCAGTGGATGTTGCTATTTAAGTCACGTTTTGCAGACTCGCCACGCAGGCGGCAATTACTGTATATTCCGGAATTTAAGGTGCACCTTAAAACCTCTATAACCTGGAGCTCCTTATTTACAACAGAATATGGTGGATAAGAAGTAAGTGCACACAGTATTCATAGGGGTGCATGAGTTTCACGGTACAGTATTTAGTGGCACACATAAAATACAAAAAGAAAGTAGAGCTTATCTCAATATCAGACTATTTTTACTCACGGTGGCAGAAACGCTGTTTGCATAGTGCATTCTGATAGGTTAGAGTATTTTCACTTCTTCACCTGTGCGTCAATAACCTATCCGTTTAATTAGCATACGTATGTGAAAGAGCTTGTATAATAATTTATTGAAAGACTGTTTTCTGTTATTGACTCACAGATGAAGAAATCATAACCGTTGCTTCTGGTACCGTTAGTAAAAACAGTTTGATAACGAGATATGCTTTAATGCCTTTTCATATGTCGTTTGTACCACTGGTGGTAAAGTGTCGGCGCCCTCTCCACCGCGATCCTGGTTTGATCCCATTGCAAAAAGCGTTTTGCGATAATCCTTGACAATTATATTTCGTAATTGTATAATGAGTTTACCAGTTATCAGTTATACATGTATGAACACGGTAGCTCTTACAGTAGTCTTAATCGCATCTGCCTCATAGTCCGGTGCCCCATATGTATTAAAAATAAATGATAAAAGCCTTTTGTGAGGGCTGCACCTTGTAATCCTGTGCCTTTTATAGTGCACAAAATACGCTAGTTTACAGTGAGCATCTCCAAGTTACTGGACATTCATGCAGATAACGAGTTGTGTAAGCGTCGCCTTGCTACGGTCCAAGGGAGTTTTTCAACCCTAGTGCGGCTGCTGGGATTGGAATACGTCACTGTGGTCCCTAGGCGCCTCGAAGTGTCTCTTGGAGTGGGAGGGGCGGAGAAAAACAAGAGGGGCTCTTTATTTCTCGAGTCTCTCTCCAGCCTTGAAGTTGAGTGTCTTACCTTCCCTAAGCCTGACCCCTCTTCGAGCTGCCGGCCCTCGGTCAGGTAAAAAAACAGGATAGTATCACAGGACGGTGAAACCCAAAGTGGGCCCGCCTGCCTCCACTTGTGTGTTTGTGTGAATGTGTGTGTGTCTGCGAGGCTCTCACCCGTACCTGTCATATATCCTAAATACTCTTTGTTTTCATGTGTTTGGCTGTTTGCTGCCCCTCCTTCCCTCCCATCCTAAATACACCTGCCCCTGTTCCCTCACACGCACCCTAAATCCCAATATGTATGATCTATGTTTCTAAAAGTGGTTGCCATGCCAACAGCCCACTTTCTCAGCTGCAGGTGAATCTTGGCTAAACTCGAGTCGACTCTGCCTTCTACTGGCAACTGTAGGTAACTGCAAGCGATCTCCATCAAACCACGTGGGGTCCCCAGATCAGGGAATGGTGTAATTGTAACCTGTCCAGTCCTTTTAGACATTTTGTAATTAAGGGCTATAGTAATACATTTGACGTGACTTGACTGTAACGTCCGATTATCGGAGAGATTAGATAAGCCTCAAGGCAAACTTTAATTTGAACTTGTGATACTCTTTGAGACCGAGATCAGTGGTTGGCAACCTTTTCTGTACTACATACCGCTTCCTTTTCTGACAATATTTTCACAGCCTGGCCCCAGAGCAGCATTTAACATGTTTTTTATATTTTTCTAAAATAACGATTACGATAATAATGACAAAAGTTGTAACATTTATAATTAAAACAGTCTTCAAAGGCATTGAACTCATTTTTCTAAAAATAAGGCCTTAATTGGCATTAAAATGTCTTGAATCCAATTTTCTAATGTTTAAAAATGTGAACAGACACATAATATAAAATTATGTAACAATTATAATGACATTTTTATTTTTTTGAACTGACAAGATTTCATTAGATTTGTCAACTGTCTTTATAAAAAAATCACAACTCTGGTGGAATCATGGCGCGACCATAAGAACGGAACTATCAAAATGGTGATGTGGTTTTAATCAGACGCACGTTTTACGTCTACTCTAATACAAATAGCAACTTGGGAGAGAAACGTTTACTTTGGACCATGTCCGCAATGTGTACGTTTCATTAGAAGTGGTTTTCAGATGAACGTTTTATTTGCTATGGCTAAAGCGATCCCAGAAATACTTGTGTAAGCCATAGATACCCTGTTATAACATTATTATATAATTATGTGAGTAAATCCATTAGTTATGTGGAACACATAGATGTCCTCGTAACATCACACCAAAATCACATTAATTTTCCGAACAGCTTACCCAAACTGGTCGCTGGGGTGATCCAAAATATTTCAAATGTTGTAGGAAACTGGAGCACCGAAGGCTTAGGGAGAACATGCAAACTCAACACTGTTTCTGGAATTTAACCTGGGACCTCTGAACTGGTCATTAATCCTTTCTAGTCACTGACGCTCATCGATTTGCATGCCAACTAATTGAAAATAAAGTTTCATCAAATTAACTAATCCCGTGAAAAGATTTTTGCTTATATGTAGTTTTGATGTCGTGTTTTTGACTTAGGGTTCCATGCATCAGCCAACTCCGTTACTAAAGATTTTTCTTTGCGGCAAGATTGTTTACAATCGTTATAGCATTACGTAGCGGACCATTCTCCATGCTGATTGGCTGTAAGTGCAAAACTTTTTCATTCATTCAGTCATCACTGTATCTTCGACGTGCAGGAATCTTTGTCTCCAACGTGAGGGTTCCACCGCCCAACAGGTAACGAAGCGATCCACACTGATTTTAATTCAAACATACATCGTTCAAGTTCAGTCTGCACCACAGCAGTGTCAGTAAAAACCAGCTCGCGGCCCGGTGGTTGCCGACCACTGACCTAGATGACAGAAGTATATATATACTGCTGCTAATGGGCTAGAGCAGCCACTCTGCGACCTCAACCGAAGCAGAGGACCACCAACCAAAGTGGTTGGGGAGCCGTCGCGTACCTGAGAATGTGATAGAGCCCTGAGTAAACCATGAAGGAGAATGAATAATTGAGAATGCTGACAGACTCCCCTATCGATACTAAGGAGGCGGAGGAAAAGGGAGATGCTTTGCTTCCACTCTAATCCTAAGCATCACCTTCTGCTTCAGGGCTCCTTTGATCTAAGTCTCAGTTTGGGGTTTGAAGCCCTTAATGTGTTACCTTCAGTTAAAAAATAAGGAAATCAACCCCGTGATCCCCCCAGACACACATCCATAAAAAAATGGAACAAGCCCCCCCTCCCGGCTACTCATACTACTAAGACTGCAATTGATGACTATCTGCCTCACTCCTCTGACCAAGCTCCCCTCTCCCCCACCCTACCTCTTCCTTGCTCCAATTCCTTTGCCAGTTGTGATTTTGTGCCTGTCCCGTTCACTCGCTTTTTCTGTCTGTCTTTTTGTCAGTATATTTTCCCTAGTTCTGTCCTCGTGTCTGCTGCAAGAGAAAAGGTTAACATTCAACAAATTTGGTGTTCGTGAAAGCCTTTCGATTCCAAATTCATGTGACAGATGCTGGCCAGACAGACAGACTTGTTGATGGGCTTGTTGTCTCCTGCCTGTCCAAGGCATTGCCCTCACTTCTGTGAGTGACGCCTACTTGCATATGTCACATATGCACATGTAGCCAATGCCAGTTTGTGCTTTGGCCCTTGTGACCCCCTAACCCTCCTCACTTTTAGAGTGTTGCTAAATAATTGGAAAATCAGGCTCTAATCCTGTTGACAATATTTTCAAGCCACGCCCTCTTTCGTGACACTCTAAATGTGCCTTTCTAATTCTCCAATGACATTTTATCTTTTGGTATCCTGACACTATTTTGTTTGTCTTTCACATGTATTCCATTTATCATATTTGGTTTTCTGATAATGATATATTGTGATTGTCCTTTTTCATCGCGCTCTCCCTTTAGCATGTGTCCTTTTGTCTAGTGTTAGATTTTGTGTGCAGATCGCTTTACTTTGGTATTGTATTCTTTGATTTTTATCAAACTGACCAAACTAAGCCTCTCTTGTGTTTCCAGGCTTTCCTTCCTTCCTACATTCCCTTTCTTTTCTTGCAGCTTTCTCTTTTTTTCTCTCTATCTAATGTGGTGTTTGTAACAATCCCACTCATTTTTTTGGGGTGACTTCACTGTTCATGCTATTAATACTTGCTGTCTCTTCTTGTACAGATAAATGATTCTCTGTTTGCTTTCTTCTTTCTTTACATTACTTGTTGAACCTTCTATCTTATCTGCAGTCTCCTGATTTCTGTCGCGTTTGCGTTTGCAATGTTTCACATCTTGTCATTTCATTTGACTTCTCCCTCTTTATCGTTTATTGCGTTACCTTGATATTGTGGTGTGTTGTTTTCCAAAGTGTCGCATTGTTCAGACATTTGAATTATGTTCTTTGAATCTATTTTTTAAATTCATATCAACATTATGTTCATCTTCTCATTTCCATGCTCTATGAACTCATAAGTCTTTATTTCACCTAACCGACGTCAGGGTTTATGGAAATATTTTTTTTTATCATGCAGATAGGTAGATTTAGAGGCACTCTACAACAAACATCCCCTGTCGTGTTTAATTTCAAGTCTTCTATTTGTTGCTATTCATGTTTGTCCTGTGAATATTTTGAGCAATGCTATGTCGTTTATAAATGTCATTTTGATGTGAGTGTCTTGTCCATGTCCTCCCAGGGAACTAACTCTTTGCTACTGAATTGGTTTCCACAAATACAAATTTAGTGGTTCATTTTCACTTGGAGATTATCTTTCTTGGTGGAGGTATGGACGTTATCCACACTGAACATACTGTACTTTTCCGTTGAACGTTATTTATGGTAGCACCCGGCGTTTGTTAATCTGTGGATGTTTATTTTTTTAATAACAGATCCTAAATGGCTTCTCTCAAAAAATATGAGAAAGCACAATCACCTTTAAAGCAAATGTAGCTTGCTTGGGATAGTTAGATTCCATGTGCCTAACAGGTGGAGGTTGGAGTCAAAGATGTTCCCTTGTTTTGATGTCGGCTTTTCTTCGTTCTGTTGGTCAATGCGTGTTTTTGCTTTCAGGGGAAACAAGCCGGCCAACAGTCCCAAGGGGCAACCCCCAGATGCCGACGGCCACTCTTCTGTTACCGACCTGGCTAACTCCCTCACAGGGGACATGGTGATGGTAAGACTTGCTTTGAATATAATTTCACATTCTTAGTTTAAGGTCAAACTACCAAAATTGTGATAGATTGGCTCCACTTGCATTTCGTGTTTGCAAAATATGAGAAGAGGAAAAGTCCAGCTGTTTGTCAATAACAGGTTGCAGCCATTTTTAAAAGTGTGATGCATTGTTTGAGGTGTCTTTAAACAAGATGATAGTTACATATTTTATCTTTAAAGTATGTGTTAACAATGCCCAACTGAGTTCAAAGAGAGATACGTAATTCTTTTTTCCCCACGAGGCATACCTGCTTTATTCTTACTTTTAGCAAAACTGATAGGGCAAAGAGGAATGGGAGGATGGGGGAGTTGTGGAAAGTTACATAATGCTCTTCCCTGTGTTTCTTTGTTTTTGTTTTTGTTCATATTTATTGGTATAGCATACCACACTGCGTAGAGAAATACCGAGCACTTTTCAACAATCATAAAAAAATGCTAAGAGTAAGAAGAGGCATGCTCCAAGTACATCAATAAGTGGATTATTACTTTTGGTGCTCGGACCAACGACACCAAGAATAACAGGCACCTCATTTTCCAGGTGGAGATATCCATTAAATACCTGTGGCTTATTCCAAGTGGCCTTGCAACTCAGAATCCATCCTGCTTATCATCCTAGCGCAGGGGTCGGCAACCTATGGCACGTGTGCCAGCAGTGGCACCCGAGGGGTTAACCAGTGGTATGCGAGCGTTCGGCAAAGTAATAATGATTTTTTTAAAATGCGCATTTTTACCCGAAATTTAGACATTTTCATTGCACGCTTTAATTGTTTAGCGGCTGTACGGTGAACGGGTGTCTACGAGGTGCCTCGTAGAGGAGGAGAGATCTGTTTTAACCCTCCCGCAGAAACACCGGCATGCGTTAAATGAACGTATCACGACAGCCGAATCATGACTGCTCCTCGAGCGGAAAAATCTCGTTCTTTTCAGCCAGCGTAGACAGATGAATGGGGCTTTGTGCAAAAAATGACCGTGCTGTTTGTGCATTATGGCTCGAGAGCATTGTACCTCGCACGTCAAGTGTTAAACGTCAGTACAAGACGAAATATGAACATGAATTCTAGGACGAGTCTGAAAAGGCGAATACATTAAAACGCACTCTGTCCAGGTACGGCGGAGTGCCGAAATCCGACTCCCCTTCAAAATCCTTCCCCCCTCGCGAGAACGCGTATCCTGCTGCGCTCCGACAAAAGCCATCATGGGCTAATTAAAACAATTAAGCGATCGTAGTCTGTATATCGCGTTTATTAAAACAATAAAGCGTGATCGTATTCTACAAAATGCGTTTGTTAACGTCGATGCCAAAGTCTCCAACACCGGAGACGAAATTAATTGTACACAAATAGCTTTTATTTGATGTACTATAATAGCCATATGTAATGTATTTTATTGTGAATGAAACCGTGGTTGCATTGGATCCCGCAGTGTAAACAAATCGTTTTTTTTTTTTTTTTTCATTTAAAATCGGACTTCCCTGCCTATACTGTTTGCAAAGTAAGACGCACTTTAAACGTTTTATGTTTTTTTGGCTTTGGGATCCAACTACAGACGAATACCTCCACTTTGTGATGTGTTACTGAATAGATGTTCGACAAATCTAGTTTGTTTTATTACTACTATTATTATTATTATTATTCATAATAATAATAGTAATATTATGAGAAACGTTCTGAAGCTCTTCAAAATCACTGTGCTGACATATTTATGTCACAGAAGGTACCTTAGAAGTCACAAGTCTATATCTCAAACAGGGTCCATATTAGCAGGGGAGTCAGATTTTGGCAGGTAAAATGCCTGCTAATATTGCCCACCCCCCTGCTAACTCCTGAATAAAAAGTCTGAATAACCCCAAAATCACTGTGCTGACATATTTATGTCACAAAAGCTTAACCTAGAAGTCACAAGTCTATACAGTGGAACCTCGGTTCTCGACCATAATCCGTTCCAGAACCCTGCTCGAAAACAGATTTGTTTGATCACCGAAATCATTTTTCCCATTAAGAATAATGTAAATCGTTTTAATCCGTTCCAACACCCTGAATGTTTACCTTTAATGTTTAACGTAAACATGAAGCTAACCCAGGCTAATCTTATGTTCGCTTTATCGGTAATTTTCCGTACGAAAGATTACGCTAACATGAACGTGTAAAAATAAAAAATCAGGTCGTTTACAAGTCATTTATCACCCGGGTCTCCACAACAAGTGGTGAGCGGTTCATTGGAAAGGGGGCTCCGTTCCAACACCCTGAACGTTGGGCTCCGTTCCAACACCCTAAATGTTTAACGTAAACATGAACCCAGTCCTTCTGGAAAAAAATAAACTCTTGGGCAGACGTGCTAAGAAGTCTGCTAGCTGGTTTGTCATTTTAATGTTTTTCCAAAAGATAGTCCCTATCGCGAATACTTCTTGCAAATATAATGTCATTTGAGATCAACACTATAAACAATCATGGCTTCAGAAACTGTGATTTGCATTGGTCAACTTTAAAATCATTGACTTGACAAAAAACAGTCACTTTAAAATGTATTTAAACCCAGACAACCAGTTAATAAACAAAACCTGCAAAGAGATCTGTGTCACCATGACAACACGCCTGCCGTTTTTACAATGCCCTGGGCATCTGACAGTTCCTTACTCATCCAACCTGGCACTCTGTGTGATATTTTTCGAAGTGTACTAAGCTCAAGGCGTCATCAAGGGAAACCATTTTGAAGACATGGCTGACACCAAGATGGCAACAGAGCTGTCGAGGATTCGATAGGAATCCTTTAATATATGAAATTAAATCCTTGGGGCTTACTTGAAATGTATGAAAAAATATCTTTTCTGACACCTTTCGAGAACATTCTTAACTCAGTACACTTTCTACTCCGATAGGATAACAAACTCATGATGTTTTTTTTCTTCAATGTGAGGTATCCTCCTGTCAAGGACAATGAAAGTTAAATTTGTGATATACAAGCAAATAATAGTATTTGATTCAATATTCTGCCACTGTTTCATGTTCTAGTTTAATCACTCGATTTCCCCTGCGGTCCTTTCTAGCTGTCTCCAGGTTCAGAGGACGATGACGGCGAGGGCCCAATCAGCGAAAAGCTGGGTCGGATTCAGTTCAGCATAGGCTACAGCTTCCAGAACACAACCCTCACTGTCAAAGTTCTGAGGGGACAGGAGCTCCCAGCCAAGGACTTCTCTGGTACTTCAGATCCCTTTGTTAAAATCTACCTGCTGCCGGATAAGAAGCACAAGCTGGAGACAAAGGTCAAGAGGAAGAACCTAAACCCACACTGGAATGAAACCTTCCTGTTTGAGGGTGCGTCTTGTTTTTTTAAGATTTGCAACGTTTCAGCTGTTTGCTCATTCACAAAATTCAAGTTTAGACTTAAATTACAAGACCTTTCACATAGTCAAGGTGGTAGGGCATTTACATCTGATGGAGGTAGACGTTTTACTATTAAAATTGTTCTTTTAGGTCAGATATATTTTCATCCTGCAAAGTTCCTTGACTGAACTTGATGCAAATTCAACATTTGGCTTGCTGCCTCACACAGTTGAAAATGTCAAGAAAACAGTCGGGCAGAATAACAAAAAATATTGACCGTACGGATTTTGAGTCACCTGTCCAAGAAACGTCAAAGCAATGACCAGCTGGGGCAAACTGAACAGGGAGCGGGTTGCCCTTCGACACCCAAATTCAGATTTCGTACAGGTGCTTGGAATCCGAGAATATGCTGTAATTTTTATGTTGTGTTTTCAAGGTCAGGAAAATGCTTCATTGAAGTGCTTGAAAACGCTTGAAATTTCTTTTGGCAGTCTGAGTCTACAGACCACGCATTATACAATGAAAAATAAGAAAATAATAAAGTTGGCTTAAAAACGATCCCGACACGGCAGCTGGCGTTGACATGTGAAGCGTCAACACAAGATCAAAAACTAAAAGCAAAAACACTGATGGAAGAGATATAAGATATGAGGGTCAAAAAGAAGACGATCGAAGAGGAGAAAAAGCCGAAGCTAAAAGCAAACTGTACCTTCTTTCAAAATCAAACTGACTCAGAGAAGCAGGTAAAAAACAGAGAAAACTTGAAGCTTTTGAGAATTTTTTTACAGGTCGGATAAAGGAATTGAATGGTGCACATTATAGTCCTAAACAATTTTGCCTTTTGGCTTTTGTTTTGTTAAGTTTATGTACCTTTTGTTAATATGGAGAAGTTCTGTTAATTAATAACTGAATTTAAAATGTTATTTTGAGATCGTGCAAATTTGATATAAAATTATGCAATTTACAAGGAAATAGCTGGTATGAATCAACCCATAGCTCTACAGTTTGATGTCAAGTGCTGTCAGTCATAAAAAGATCATTTGATACAACATGAACCAAACATTGACAACCGCAAACAGTAGTAAAATGGAGCACAGAAACCCGGTTTCATTTTCCATTCCCCATTCAGCTGCTGGTTTGCTATTTGTCTTGGAATTTATCAAATTGTCTGATTCTTTTTCCTGCAGGCAGCATTCAGTCCCAACAAACAACAGGGCTATAGATTGATTCACATCCGATTTCCTCTTTTAACCCCTTAACGACTGTTGAAAAGCAAATGTGTGTCTGTACAATGTCACCAGTCACTGAAATACGTCATGCCACACATCATTGGAAAGCAATTAACTGTTGGAATTCAAGATATGCACTCATATGATAAGCAAGATAGCTGAAAACTATATTGCCGGGATAGTAGGACCCCTGGTAGTCAGATGATTCTCTGCAAGCATGGACTCAAGGACAGTCCAGTGAATCCAACCGTGTAACATATTTACTGCCAAACACACAATAATGTCGACAGATCAAAGAAAAAAATCCGCCTAAAAGCATGTCTGCATTGTTGGACGTTCCTTGTTGCAATCCATCTGTTTCGCCACATCATTCCCATTTACAAATAAACAGACTAGCTTTATTTTCAATAACGTTGTTAGCCTCTGACCTTTTGATTGACACAACTCTTGGCTAATTGCATGCGTTCTTCCTCGCTCCACAGCCCACAGTAGCTATAAGCGCTTGTATTGATAAAACAAACATCGCCTTCTTTAGCTCTGAATATATTTTGCGAGTAGTAACGGATTAAAATGATGATTGACACATTGGTTAAAAATTACAATTCTGAAAACAACGGTACGCAAATGCAGTGTATCAAATTGTATAAACGTACATAACACAATCCGTAATTACTTTTTAGGCACCATTATTATGCGCAAGTGTGCACAATAGTGATAGAGATGCAGAAATTCAAAATATCTGAAAAATTGGCTAAAGTAAATTGCAAAGTTGCAGAGGTTTTAGTGCTGTAAACAGGTCTTCTCCAAACGGCAACTTTTGGAAACACCTTGACCTACCCTTAAAAAAATGTTTGAAATACAATGTTTAGTTTTTCAAAATTGTGATCAAATTAGACAAGCTATTATCCCACTTGGATGCTGGAGGGAAACAAGATTAAAAATAATGCTAGTTAAAGGGATTCGCAGGATGAACTTCGAAAAACAACCTTAAATGATTATAAGACCGGAATTTAAAGAGGAGTTTCAGCACAGGACCACCTGTCGGTTATTGCAGGTATTTTTTGCCCTCAATGTAGAATAGTTCTTGACCAGTGCACTTCAGATGTCAACATGACAATGATTTCAGAGCGAAGCAAAAACATTTTTGTCACTGTTTTAGGTTTTCCCTATGAGAAGGTGAGGGAGCGCACACTTTACCTTCAAGTGTTGGACTACGACCGCTTTAGCAGGAACGACCCCATCGGAGAGGTCTCCATCCCGCTCAACAAGGTGGAATTGGGTCAAATAAAAACCTTCTGGAAGGAGCTCAAGCCCTGCAGTGACGGCAGCGTAAGAGAGGGCGGCACATCCACCGGGGGTCATGATCATGTATTAATTGCAAATATACATGGACATGCCAATGAACCAATCTCGAATACAGAATCAGAGCTGTGATTTTATGACATAATCATGAGCAATATGGAATCAAATATCAGTCAGTGGTTTTAAATGCTGCACACGTGTATGTTTGTTCCACAGGGGAGACGAGGAGACTTGCTGTTGTCTCTCTGCTACAATCCCACTGCCAACACCATCACTGTGAACATAATCAAAGCCCGTAATCTCAAAGCCATGGATATCGGGGGCACCTCAGGTAGACTTAGCTTTTTATTTGCACTTTCTCTCCGCTCTCTTACACTTGCTCAGCAGTCATGGGAACTGCCAGCAATTTTGGATTATATGACGTTTCACAAGGCCTGCTCAATATTTATGTATTCAATGTTCCGCTTTGTTCAGAGGTCGTATAGCAACAGAGTCGTGCCCTACATAGCCGTCTAGCAAGGTGACATTAAACCAGCGGTCCTAACTCAGTGACTAGCTTCCCATGTCTTTGTCAAATTTAAAATTCCCTTAAAAAAGTGTGCAAATGCTAAGACATTCTAAACAATGTGTCAATGCAATACCATATGCTAATACAGACTCTGCCCTACTTACGAACAGTGCTATATTTTGTATGTTTATAGTTTATGTAAGTATGTTTAAGGCTTGTTTTCTACTAAAAAATAAACATTTCATAAATAATATGCTGTATAAAGATAGTCAAGTTTAACTTACTTTTGGAAGATGGGCTTCAAGAGTTAGGCTACTTCCTCCTCCGTGGTACAAAGTGGCCTAAAAAAGCGATCTAACCATTTTCTTAACCAAATTAAGCTTTCTTATTCCACTTTAATTTCAAAAGAAACGGCTCGCCTCTCCTTTACACTTTACACCAACCATATTGAATGGATGCACGGGATATTAAAGAATGAAAATGTCAAAGTTCTTAGCGTGCTGGAGATACAGTATACAGTGTGTTTACACACAAACTAGGATGAGGAAGCGGATTCTTCTTTGGGGTGGATGCCGGGCGACCTTTCACAGTGCCACACGGCGAAAAGAAGCACTACAGTAATGTCCTGTACTCAGAAAAAGAAGCGCACAATACAAAATCTAACTCACAGCAATGTCCGGATATTTTTCGACATCCTGAAAATGTTTTTCGTAAATTGAATAATCGTAAGTAGTGGAGCGTCGTTACAGTCAGAAAAATGTGTTTAAATTAACCATTTTACTCGGAAGATTAAGCATATTTGTGTATCAATGAAGATACTTTATAATAGTTGATGATTAATTTATTGTTTTACTTTTTCCGTTCAAATATTTTCATGCATTCTAAATTTTGTTCCTTCATTTACATTGAGTTAAACATTCATTTAACTTGTGTTAGATTTCTGCTGTAAACCTTAGTGCTTGCTTTAAAGACACACAAACTCATTTTTGTGTAATTATGACAAGAATCATTCACGCATACTTTTACATGTTGCATTGTCGTATCATTTTGAAGGCAACATCATAAAACTTTTGACTGGACAGAAAATTGCCACGGAAAAGGAAAAAATCACTTATGGCAAATCTTTGTCACAGATTTTTATGTTCTGTTTGTTGAGGAAATGATGTCCAACTTCCTAATTGCATATTTTGTTATACTTTTGGTCTACAGTCAAGTAAGTCCATTCCCTTCAGTAATTATAAATGAAAGCACCACAGTACATGGCGCTATTAGGGCCAAAAATGGCTGTGGCATTTGGAGAACGACATTAAAGCTGCCAAGCTACACACTAAGTGCTTCAAAGTGATGTCTATATTGTATAATTTTCTTTTCTGTATTTCTGTTGGATCTTTTTTTTTTTTCATTCAAAAGAATTGACGGAAGGACAAAATAGAAAAATAAATATAAACTTATCAGACAAAAGCTCGAGTTGAGATGCATTTGTTGTTTTTTTGCATTCACACAGTCGCAATCAGGATTGGTTGCACATGTTTTAACTTATTTTGTTTAGTTTCTTTTCTGAGGCAACAGTAGAGTGATACTTCTTTATATGAGCACCTCTTAAAACAAAAATTTCGAGATATGAGTAAAGTCTTGCTCTGCGCACGTCGGAAAAGAGGTGGGGGACTATGCATTTACGTACATAATGCGTGGTGCAATAACAGCAGAATTATTGATGCCCGATCTAGAGTTTCTGGCGGTATCGTGTAGACCATTCTATATACCGCGAGAGCTAACTGTGCTCATTGTGATAGCTGTTTACACTCCTCCGGATGCTAACGCTAGCACAGCGCTAAACCTTCTACTCGCTGCTATAAACATTCAACAGCTTGCACACCCCGACGGAGCTTTCATTATCGCTGGCGACTTTAATAAGGCATGTTTAAGGACTGTTCTTCCAAAATTCTATCAACATGTGAACTGTGCAACAAGGGGTGAAAAAACTTTGGACCGCGTTTACAGCAACATCAAAAACGCATACAAAGCTTCCCCCCTCCCCCACCTAGTAAACTCGGATCACATATGCCTATCCCTTACCCCCTCATACACCCCCATCCGAAGGAAAACAAAACCTGTAACGAGGACAATACAAACGTGGCCTGAGGGAGCCCTCTCCAAGCTGCAGGACTGTTTTGATCAAACTTGCTGGGAGGTATTTGAACACCATGACCTCCAGAAATTCACTGACACTGTTTTATCGTACATCCGTTACTGCACGGATGAAGTCACAGTATATAAAAAAATCAAAAACTACCCAAACCAAAAACCCTGGATGTCCAGCGAGGTGCGCACCCTCCTCAAACACCGCAACACCGCCTTCAGGTCTGGAGACAAGGCTCTTTACGGGGTGGCCAGGGCTGACCTGAAGAGAGGCATCAAGGAAGCAAAAGCAGCCTACACAAGGAGCATCGAGCACCTCTTCGCTGGAAAAGACCCGAGGAGGATGTGGCAGGGCCTCCAACACATCACCAACTTCAGAGGCCACAACCTGGCAACTGTTGAGGCTGAGGCTTCACTAGCTGAGGACCTTAATCAGTTCTTCGCTCGCTTTGAAGCTGGTAGGCCACAAACAGCCACATCACACCCACCAACAACCAGCAGCAACTCCCTCACATTTCAGGAGCACGAAGTTAGGCGTGCGCTGAATACCATAAACCCCAGGAAAGCAACTGGTCCGGATGGAGTACCAGGGAGGGTACTCAGGGACTGTTCCAATCCGCTGGCTGGGGTCTTCACCACCATCTTCAACCGGTCCCTGTGACAGGCGACCGTCCCACCCTGCCTCAAAACTTCCACCATCATTCCCATCCCCAAAAAGTCGGCAGTGGAAAGCCTCAACGACTACAGGCCTATAGCTCTTACGCCTGTGGTCATGAAGTGCTTCGAGAGGTTAGTGTCCCGGCACATCAAAAACTCCCTGCCACTCACACTGGAGCCCCACCAGTTTGCCTACAGGGCAAACCGCTCCACTGATGACGCCATAAACACAGCACTTCACACCGTGCTGAAACACCTGGATCACCGGGGGAGCTACGCCAGAATGCTCTTCCTGGACTTCAGCTCAGCCTTCAACACCATTATCCCGGAGATCCTGGTGGAGAAACTTGCACACCTAGGACTCTCTCCCTCCATCTGCCACTGGATAATGGACTTCCTCTCCAACCGCCCACAGTCGGTGAAACTCGGTACCCACGTCTCTCCCACCCTAACACTGAACACTGGCTCCCCCCAAGGCTGTGCACTGAGCCCCCTGCTTTTCACCCTCTACAGCTCCGACTGCTCACCGACCCACTCCACAAACACTATCATTAAGTTCGCTGACGATACCACCTTGATCGGTCTCATCTCTGAAGGGGACGAGGCGGCATACAGGGATGAGGTTGAGTCACTTTCAACGTGGTGTTCGGAAAACCACCTCATATTGAACACCACAAAAACAAAAGAACTGATTCTGGATTTCAGAAGGAATGGCAGGAATCCAGCACCACTCATCATAAAAGGGGACTGTGTAGAGAGAGTCCACTCGTTCATATTCCTGGGCGTGCACATCTCCGACGACCTCTCCTGGTCTGCAAACACCAGAGCGGTGGTAGGGAAGGCCGACTGCACTTCCTGAGACTGCTCAGGAAAAATAACTTAAAACAGCAGCTGCAGGTGTCCTTCTACAAAGCCACAGTGGAGAGCATCCTGACATACTGCATCACGGTGTGGTATGCTGGGTGCACAGCAGCAGACAGGAAAAAGCTCCAGAGGATCATCAAAACAGCCCAGAGAATCGTCGGCTGCTCTCTGCCCAGTCTGGAGGACATTGCCTGCTCTCGCTACCTCAGCAGAGCAGAAAACATCATCAAGGACTTTTCTCACCCCGGCCACCATCTCTTCGACCTGCTGCCTTCCGGCAAGCGCTACAGGTCACACAAAGCAAAAACGAACAGACTCAGAGACAGTTTCTTCCCCACAGCCATTACCACCCTAAACAGACACCGCACAAAAAACTGAAAACTGTTGCAAAAAAAAAAAAAAAAAAAAAATACCTCACACGCATGTAAAATGGTACTCACGTACATGCTGTCTGCATTATGTTTGTTAAAACAAAAAAAAAACACTACCTCATACGAATATAATGTTACTCATGTCTTGTTCTTGCACATGTCGACTGCACTACGTTTAATGCTCAAATTGCACAATCTCTGATCATTTCCTGTTTCATGCTGACTATTTTTTGCACTATGATGACTTTGCACCAAATGCAATATTGCACAATTTTTTTCTTATCACGACAACCCTCTGTATGTAACATCCCACATGCCGACATTTCTTGTGTAAATATCATGTAAATTATAACTATAGCCTTATCCCCCTGTCTTATAACAATATCTTCTCTGTTCCTTTATCTTCTTGCTCATACCTCACTTGAATGTGTAAAACTGGAGTGTCATGCCCAATTTCGTTGTCACAATATGTTAGCCCATTTGTAACAATGACAATAAAGGTATATTCTATTCTATTCTATTCTATTCTATTCTATCACGGGCATTCCCAGAGGCATCCTTTAGAGACTGCTCGTCGATTTGTGCTGTAAAGATTGTGTGTATGTTCACTTAAAATTACCGTAACTTTGACTTTAAGTACACTTAAGTACAGTAAGTGTTTATGTATCAAAAGTCTCTCCGACTCATACCTTTCAACCTCAAGCCAAAATCTCCCTGTATTAAGGGTTGCACCTCCCCTTATTAAGCGATAATAAATCTTACAAATGCAAGGCGGCACAATTAAGTCAGGCTTTTTAAAAAAAATCCTGCATCAAAAGTTGTTATACTATCTACAAAATTTGAAATGATTAAAAAATGTTTAAAATACAGGGAAACATATATGGTGACAGCTGTGGGATCTCTGTCACTCTTCTTTGAAAATGCACCTCTCTCTTCCTCCACACCACGCACACATCTTCGTTATGGTAACTGCCCTAATTGTAGGTGCTCATAAAAATCCCGCATTTTATTTCATTAATATCATCTTAATACTGTAATGTTTTATGTTTAATAACTTTTTTATGTGTTTTTAGGCATCACAGCGGCTGGGTCGAGTTTGCATGCTCTCCCCGTGCCTACGTGGGTGTCCTACGTTCCAAAAACATGCGTGTCAGGTTGATTGGCCGGTTGAATTGTCCCTAGGTGTGAATGAGTTAGTGAGTTGGCTATTTGTGTGCCCTGCGACTGGCTGGCAACCAGATCGGGGTGTCCCCTTGCCGACTGACTGAAGCTGGCTGGGATGACCTCCAGCACCCTAGTGAGAATTAGCAGCGCAGAGAATAAGAATTGGTGATTTTAGTGATCAGGAAGATGTGTTTTATAGTTATTTAGGGTTCCCTTGGATATTTTTGGGGTGACGGGAACGGAACAATTATTTTTTAATTATTTTATATTCGGAAAATGTGACAAGCACGGTCCTAACTAATTAAGCTTATATGAAAAGGTATCACTGAACTACAAAAGAGCAATAACCTGTTGCGCCCCGTTGCTACATTTCAGATCCATACGTTAAGGTGTGGCTGATGCACAAAGACAGACGCGTGGAGAAGAAAAAGACGGTCACGATGAAGCGCTGCCTCAATCCCATCTTCAACGAGTCTTTCCCCTTCGACGTTCCCGCCCACGTGTTAAGGGAAACCACCATTATCATCACCGTCATGGACAAGGACAGACTCAGCCGCAACGATGTTATCGGCAAGGTAAAAGCACGACTTTTCGGAAGGTCTCCCTTCAGTTTTTTATGTCCGGTTAACACAAATGGAAATCCGTCCCAAGTTTAGAGCAATGATAACATCCCTCATGAATATGTAATACCCTCACAAGAGCAAGCAGATAAACATCATCAGCCATTGTCAATGTCAATAGATTAAAATAAAATTTGTGATGCCTATTTTTTAGTGATACGCAGAATTTTTGTGGTCACCATGTTGGTCGAAGGAATTTGAGATTACAGCTCATTTGCATACAGCAATATTAGCTATTAAGGATTGTAGTTTTTGCTGAGTATAGTAAAACGGAGTTGTAAGCAGAGCTGTTCTTTTAGTTAATTGGATGAACTATAACCAGATGATAACCTCTGCCTGATACAGACTGTAAAGGCAATATAAAAGATATGCCATTATAAACTCATGAATTTCCCATTCTCAGAGAGGCTTTAGAGGTGAAAAATATCCGTAATTGGAGGGGCCATAGAGAAACAAAAGTTACGAATGCAACTACGGTTGTATGTGTCCTGTATGACCGCAAGTGGCGGTGCTTCAAGCATCGAACTTTATCTTTGAATGCAAGTACGGTTGTATGTGTCCTGTATGACCGCAAAAGGCGGTGCTTCAAGCATGGAACTTCATCTGCGCATGCGCAGTTCCGAGTAATGCATATAACATTTAGTAACTCCCTCACACCTGTCAATTAATTCCCGTCTCATCACAGGTACGCCACATTTTGAATCTTTTTGCGACAACACAACAGTTTTGAGTGACACATTGCTCAGGCAGTCGTGCGGGATTCATAGAACCGTAGTTACATTTGTACCTTTTTGTTCTATTCCGTCCCTGCTGAATGACTAATACCAGCATAGTCTCGAGGAACTTCACAGACAACCTTACTGAGAAGACTCGGCTGGACCAAAGATAACCGCCAAGCGGTGTGGTGGAGGCCACATCAACGCTGTATAACCTGGCAAAAGTGCTAGGCAAAGCCTAAAAGGCGGCAGCACGAATGTCCTCCAGGAACAGGGTCGGCCCTTGTAGAATGGCAGCGCACCTCTGAAGGCAGGGGGTGGCCACAGGCGGCATAATACGGGTAACAGTCCCTGTAATCCAGTGGGAAGAGCACTAGTCAGACCAAACAAACTCCTGGCCAGCCTCCATAACGACAAATGGTGACCAGACGAATGAAAATTCGCCGTCACAACAAAGTAGCAGCGCAACACACACACACGGGGCACAAGAGCTTCACCCAGGGGAGGGCCGGAATGCGCAAAGAAAAACGCGGCCAGAAGGCGCTTCCGCCACTGCAAGATATCGGCATTTTGGTTCCGCCGATATCTTGCAGAACCAATACAGGCAGGTGGGGCCAGCGAAAGTGACGTAAAGCCCACCAATGCTCTCAGCAGAAGCCAAGGCAAGCAAGAGTGCCGCCCTACAGCAAACCCACTAAAGGCCTGCCTCAACAAACAGAACAAAGCGAGGCTATCCGGCTCCATCCGGAGACATCAAGATGGGACGCGAGGAGCGGTACGGGAACGAAGATTGGCGTGCCTGAGCTCGTCGTCACAACCGCCCTGTGCCAAATCAGGCCCTTTAGAACGCACCAGTGGAAGCCGCTTAACTTTGGACATCGAACCTGTGCCCCCGTCAGCATAACAGAGCCCGCCAGTCGGTGACAGTCCATGGAACACCTAAGCACAGCCGGCACAGAAGGGGGAACCACGTCCAACAACAGCAATCAGCCCACCTGAGATCTGTCCAAAGGAGAGGCAACAGCAGGAAGGCAAAGACCTCATCTAAGCAAGCCTGACAGCTGGGGTTGCACCAGCGCAATCAGGCCCAAACGACTGTCACCACCAAAAGAATGGGACCACCGAGTAAAGATCGATCGTCACCCCAAAGGCAAAAAAGGCCAGCTCAAGCCACGCCGCAGCGCCAACAGACCAGACCCACCACATTCGGATGAAGGCACCACCTCCCGGGTAGAGCTTGGCGGGAAAGGCAACAGACCAGACAACACTAAACACCAGGCAGGCACAAGGCCCCCTTGACCAGCCAGACGTAGGCAACCCACCAGGAGAGACGGACAGACCGCAGCAATAGCAGGGCAGACTGCACGCCGCGTCAGTGGCACATATGGGAACAGCCAAGACATCATGGAGGGGCGATGGCAGCCCCCACTAAGCAGGTCACAACCTGCGGGGCGAGGCAGAGCCTGTAGGGGAGAAGCAGAAACAATTAGGGATGGGCATCATTGGCAAACCGGGGCAAACGCCGGTGCTAATGGGTGAGCACGAAAGCCAGTAACCTGGAAGCACATGGAGGCCAACCACACCCCCGGATGACTACAGGTTGAACAGCAATAAACATGGGCCACCAGCACATTTACATCGCTGGCCAGGGGGGGCGGACGGTGGAGTGGATCCCCATACAAGATATCACCTTGCTGTGTCTCAATGATTCTAAGAAAGGTGTGGAATCACCCCGAAACTACACGACAGGAGTTGACAGGAGCCCACCATCCTGGAGTTGCCTCTTCACCGTAGATGTTGACGTTTTTTGTTTTTTTTGCTGCTACTGTTTGACCTAGCTGGTAGTAAGGACCTGTTAACTGTCTTTTTCTCAAACTAAATAGTCTAATATATTTGTCATTTCGCCTCTTTTATTTCTACTCTGTTAGTGTTTTTATGCTGTTCTCTGAAGGAATTAGTACACACCATTGTAGGAGATCTTCAGTTTCTTGGCAATTTCTCACAGGGAATAGCCTTTGTTTCCTGACACAAGAATAGTTCGAGTTTTACGCGGAAGTCATTTTTCTGGACATTTTGAAAGTTAAATCACACCTCCAAATGCAATGTTTCTGATACTCGACTTGCTCAAAGGAAGGTCATTTTTTTAGCTTCTCCAACAAGATAACCAATTTTCAGCTGTGCTAACATCATTTCACAGGCGTATTCCAACCATCCATGAGCCTTCTAACACAATTAGCAAAGACAATCTACTCTGAGCTCCTGGAAATAGACCTGTATACCCCTATGTAGATATTGCATTAAAATCCAGACATTTTGTCAAATAGTCATTTATCGAGTAAAATACCTGTGTATTTCTGATTAGTTTCATGTTATCTTCACTGAAACAACAGCGCTTTTCCTTCAAACACATTTGTGAGCAACCCCAAACTTTTGAATGGTTGTGTAGTTTAGACCTTTTTCTGTTTATAAATAAATAATGTTTTATTTCATTTCAGTTAGCAATGAATCCTCTTCTTCTCTTCACTTAGATCTACCTGTCTTGGAAGAGCGGTCCGGCAGAAGTGAAGCACTGGAAAGACATGCTGGCCCGGCCGCGAACCAACGTGGCCCAGTGGCACGCCCTCAAGGCCTAGTGGCACCTTCCTCCATGGCCACCTCTTTTTCCCGCTCCCTTCCCCTTTCCCAGTCCCGTCCTTATGCACAAGACTGACTTGCTGCCAGGCCGCCAAACACGGGTACAATTAGCCATCTGCTCTCTTAAACCTTTAAACTTTCTCTCTTGTCCTCTCTGGCTCTTCTCGTCTCCCCTCATACGCTCCATTTCCGTTAATCGTCGCTTTGTCAGTGTGTTCTCGCTGCTGTTTTTGACTGCCGTACATCCTTCTGCACTTTTGTGGAGACTACATGTTTTCCTTCAACATGCAAGTCTCTTAGTCCTGAACTGCAATGCAGCCACTGTCCCACTGAAGGTGCCAGTCCCGTGGGATCACAGAGAATCTTAAGTGATATATGGTAGAAGTGTATGATTATTCCAGGAACACAATCGTATCCACTATGTACTGTATGTACATAATCATGAATATGGTAGTTTTAGAGATTACCGCCGGCCCACTATACAAACAGGATTTATTATTATTATGTCGCTTTTACCATCTTTTTGTCTCCAATGTGCTGTATCCTCCATCTTGTTGCTTCCTGCTTTTATTTAGTTACTATTGTTTTATGTTTGACTTAAAGAGAAAGTTACCGTAATGTGTTTTTACAATAATATGTTCTATGAATCTCTGTAAGAAAATACCAGCACAAGATATATTGATAATAATATAATGTATGCATTAGTTTGTTTAAAATAACACAAAAAATATTACCTGAAATAATATTTTGAATTGTTATTGTTTTATTTCTTAATTTGTTACTTCTAATCAAACACATTTGTATTATTATTTCTGTCACCTCATCATATTTTTAACTTTCTTTTCTCATAAAACAAGAAAACATTTAAATTGAGGCAACATTTCTGGTATAGCAAAAAGATGATAGCTTTGCTATTTTTTTTTTGATTGTTTTCTGTAGTTATATTAATGTGTGTTTCACTTAAAACTCAGATTTACCATAGTAGTAAAATAAGAAACATGTTTTTATTATGAAAAAAATACTCTACTAAAAGATTATGACGTTTTTCCTTGAACATTTACATATTTCAGATTATTTTTGGAGAGTGAGCCCCATTTAAGATATTAAACTTATGAGTAATATTTTGTTTATATATTAAAGAGTTAACCAGCCAAAGCTAATTGCTTTGGTGGCCATTTTTCCACTTGCCATCGACTGAAAATTACATCTCGTCTGACTTATGAGCTGCATTTGTTTTTGTCACCTAAGCCAGGGGTCTGCAACAAGTGTCTCTGGAGTCTCATGCTGCCATTTGGCGCTTCCTGGTGGCGCCAGCACTTTTTCAAAATGTTTGATAATGGAAACACAACCTTTTTAACATATTCTTGTGTATATATATATATATATATATATATATATATATATATATATATATATAATGTATAAGTGTGTATTATATTAAGTGCAGCGGCTGGGTGGTGAGCACACACGATGCGGAGGTATAGGGTTCAAGCCCAGCTACTGCAGCCTCCCCTTGTGGAGTTTGCATGTTCTCCGCATGCTTGCATTGGTTTCCTCTGGGTACTTTGGTTCCTCCCACATTCCCCCAAAAAACAATAGTTCTGGTAAGGATTCAGCGCAGAAAATGGATGGATGCAACATTATGTGTTGCCTTCCATATAAAGCTTTTAGTTTTTTGAGGCTCCAAACTTATGTTTTGATTTTCTTTTTTTTTCCCCCAACATTTTGGGTTGCAAACCCCTGACTTATGCTAAGAGCAGCTGTTTATGTCACTGATTGTCATCAGCAATTGGCAAAATGGCCACCCACTATGATGATAACAAAGGGTGTCTCTTTCCACATAATCTGTTTTTAACGAACCAAATATTAGTCAGAATATATTCAAGACATTATTGTAAACAAAATATGTTTATGGGGAGACATCCTATTTCAGTCGTAAAAAAAACAATCATTTATTGGCCAACTGAGTTTAAGATGCTAATATTGATACTCTTGTCCTTCTCTTTTCTTTTCTATCCCCTCATTTCCTCTTTATTGTTCCCCTTTTCCACTCTTCTGTCACAACAATAATAGTGGTCCTACCCTGCCCCTCCTTTGTCGTGTCTGTGCTGTGGGTGCTGTGCTGTAGCTTCAAACAAAAAAACCGAAAAAATAGAGGTGAAAAGAATATACTGTACATGTACTGAACATTCAGTGACGAACTCACGAGACGGATCGCTCCTGATTTTTCCAGACGATAAACCCTCTGCCACAGAGAGAGAAAAAAGAAGACGCCGACTGTACACCTCAGACGCTACGATGATGTCATTAGTTTTCCCCCCCCACGGTGAAGAGGCAACGCAAAGTCTGTGCTGTTTTGTGTGCATGTTTGCGATCACATAAACCGTGGGCGCAGCTTTCTGTGCCGCTACGTTCCCCGTTTTTTGCCCCCGCCGTGCTGGAGGTCTCAAGGATGCGCTATATCTTCGACGATTGAAGTCTTCTTCTCTTTTCTCTTTCTCTCTTCTTACTGCCATCGCTTCCCCATCCTCCTTTACTGCCCTGCCTAACAAAACAGGGCAGGGGGAAGTTCTAGCTGCACTTTTTCAAAAATGTAATAATAACAACCTTGAGGTTGAGGACAGTTTGGATGATGATCACAATGATAGGAGGAGTGCGCCAAGGGCGAGATTGGGAAGGGAAGGCTGCCTCTGTGCCGCGACTTGAGGGTGTTAGGATGAGGACGGATGAGGGGCTTTCGTCCTTCGTTTTCTTTTTTTTATTTTGAGCTTGCACGCTTTTTCTTTTGGCGAGTGCCGTGCTTGTCGACAGAGGGTTTCGGTTTGTTGCAATCACTCAGACTGGAGAGGATTTTGTTTTGGTTCCAAAAAATGAGAAGATTTTGTGTCCCACCGCATACTGCTTTTGCTGTTTGGCACTCTGAGCATGTGATTTTTGAAGATGGAGCGATCTGTGACTGCCAGATAGCGGAGGAGCAGATAATCTTTTCCCCGGGTGCTTGAGACCAGTGCAGTGTTTCAGGGGCTGGCTGTTTTGTCAGCCGCAGTCAAGTGAAATTCCCTCACAGTAAATAAAACAGATATCATTGGACAGCATGGATATTCACAGCCATTTGGAGATACGTGCTCACAAAAATAACATTGAGAGGAATGTTTTTCTTATTCTTCAAATTCAACAGCGCAAACAGTTTGGGGCGCAACACAAAAGCAACAGCTCTACTACTAAATCGAACCTCATTAGGTTGTAGCATTTTGAAATCATAATAATATTCAGTATCTTTTATAGTATCAAGGTACATATTGAGTGTTGCTAACATATGCATATTTGCCCTTTTAATTATTTTTGCCTGACAAGTTATGTAACAATTGCAGGAAGGCATTGTCCGTAGTTGTTGTCGCCGACCATGCCGTTCTACAGTAGTGTTTCTTACATTTCCTTAGTTTTGTATTTAGTGTTCAGTGGTCAGAAAATGTATTTTCATTGTCAAAGAACAGCAAAACTTTGTTTGGAGCATCCAGTCATCCATTCACAGAAAAAAGAGAAAACAAAGATCCATAAATATTCAGAATAAATAGCCAAATACCCATAGATAACCCAATATACTCATGAAAAGTAAAAGTGCAGACGTGGTTCCATAAAAACTCCATAGCAGCCTAATTGAATGAATCAATGTTCATTGTGTCTGACAGTTATCGTTTACTTGGGAATTATGATGGAAAGAAGTGGTGAGTAATTTGTGAGTTCTGCAGTAGTTTAACTAGTTTAGCTATTGTCAGTTGGTGGGTGTGATTGTATTGCTAGCTTCAATTAGGCAACATAAGGACCCACTGTTAAAAGTTCATAGTCCAAAGCAACCCGAAACAGTGTAACCTAGAGTGGTTTCCAATAGAGTATTTATTGATTATGTTATTATAAACTCAGGCTGTCATTTTGGCTCAATTGCTCCTGAAGGAGTTCAGTTCCAATGCTAGCACTGTAACTTGAAAGTTGGGACTTTGTAAATGTTGCAAAATCAAGTCAAGTCATCTTTATTTGCCTTTGCTCATTTAAAGTTTTCAACAATTTTCCATACAAAAACAACAGAAAAACAGAAAGGCAAAACACCGGTTTAGCATCATATGTGGAAAAATAAAAGGCAGTAAACTTATCTAAGATTGCTTTGCACTTCCCTACAAAGTCAAAGGCGTTTCAGATTCTGGTTGGAATGAAAAGTTACCAGAGTTATTCGATTTCTCATTTGACACATTCAATTTGTTTATTCTCCTAGCATTTTCTTCACAAGCTATAGTGTCCATTATCAGTGTTTTCCAAAGATTTTTTGCTGGGCTACATGAGAGTCTTCAGTGTCTCAAAATTGTCCAGGCGCAAGTCATGAGTTCAGTCTTTAGCATTTTGAAAGCAGATGTGTTCAAGTGGGGCACCTTGTTCCCAAAATTTAAAAAAAATCACAAGCAAAAACTTAAATGTAGTTTCTATTGATACTATTAAACCACTTTAAAATAAGCGAACATTCTGGTACATAAAACAGTTTTGATCAGTTTTAAACATGTATTTTATTACTTAAGAATAATGAGTTGATATATCTTGAAATGAGAACAAATACACTAAAAGCAAACAATTTTGCCAATAGGGTGAGATTTTTTGGACTGTAAAAGACAGTAAATTGTGTTATTGTGTGACAAATTGAACACTGCGTTCCAAACATAAATGGCTGAGATGGTATGTAGGAGAGATTGTCTCTTTTACTAGTTAGATAAGCTACATTTTACACAAGATTAGACATTTAGTTTTCCTTCAAACTCTGGAAGGTCTGTTTCACGGACAAAAGGGAATTCTTTTTATGAGTGACACTTTTCCAGAAAACCGTAAGAAGTGTAATGATTCTGGAATGGAGGAAAATACTTTTTTTTTAAGGTGATGCACTATTTCTTCTTTTTTTTTTCCCACTGATTACAATGTGCTCAAGGAGGTAGAAATAAGCGCACTTGACCCAGTAAATTGCATTTATTCTTAGTCACACCGGGTCTGATTTTCTGCTCGTGGCAGAATGGACACAAATAGTTTGCCCAGTGGCACAATTGAAAGTTGTGGCGCTTTTGTTTTCCCCTCTGCAAAATTGGGATGTGCCCTTAATTTGAACTCAAATATCTCTTAGGCTCAGACGCCTAATGATAATCATCTGGCGTGATCCTTTTCTTTAATGGTGTCAAGTGCAAGAACATGAATAGTTGCGCTCCAGGTTGCAAGGTGAATACATATTTAAATGCACTTTCTATAAGTATTCAAAAGTTCCATAACAAATAATGTCCCTTTGCCAGCTGCACAAAACCGAGCACCATGAAAATGAAGGCTACATGAAACAATAGAGAAAAGCAGGCCAAGTTTTGTGTCACGCCACCTGTTTTGCGCTTCCGAATTGGGCAAATTGTGCCTTTAAAAGAATAGCAAACTGATGTTGTTTGAAGGTTGTTTCTCTCACCGTCTGCACAAAAAACACCCCAAATTCTAGCCGGATTGTTTTACTCACAAACTGCGTATTTATTACGTCATATTGCTAGGTTGCTAACGGCTGTCATTACATCACTTTGGCAAATGCCCCCTAGGCATGGGTTATGCAACCAGGCCAGAAAAACAGGGCAGATTTGCTCACATATTTATCAGCTAAACAATTCCCTCAAAAGTTTACAATAGTCCATCCTTAGCAATGTCTAAAATAAAAGTTGACACTTTTAATCTTGGGATGATGTAAGCGTGATAGATATCAAAGATCCCTTGCTGGCCAAGTGTACAACAAAAGTCTTGAGTCATCCGTACAAATGAATCACTATATTTTGTTCAAGTCTTTTCCTCTCTTAAATTCGATAAAAGTGCGGCTGTGGCTGATGACAGATTATCCTACCGGGCATCCTCCAGTTTTAAAAAGCACTGCACTTTAGGTCACATTAAATAACAAACAGATCCCAATATTGAGGTAATAAGCTAGTTCAGCAACATATTTTCCCTTTGGTCTTATAAATGCCCCAATTCTTGAACTATAAAAGCTCCAAACTTCAGATCAGAACTTTTTCCTTTACACAGATGAGAACGATTCATTGTTTTAATTAAGGTCAGAACCTGAGTTTCCAAATTGAGTGTATGGAACCCGAGTATCTGGCTATAAATTCACAGTTTCCCAAGTATGTTTACATACATGGAAAAAAATTCATTAACCCGTCCTCTGCCAGCCTTGCAAACATGTGAGTTCCGGCTTGTTCACGGCCTCCGTCCGTCCCAAACTCGCCCTTTGACCCGTTTGAAGCATTTGTTCGATAACCAGTGTGGCTTCTCCTTATGAGGCTTCAGGCAAGCATTGTTTTAATTGTACACAATAGCGACTGCGATTTCCGTTTGTTCTATTCTGTTCACATTTGATTGTTGGTCAGTGTGCGTGTGTGCTTTGGTGTTCTTGTGTTGGTTTTTCTTTCTTTACAACCGTGTTAAGAGAATCCTTTTTTTTTGACAACTTTTTGTAAATATCGTCAGTGAAACATTTGTTGCGCGGCGGGTTTTTCCGTTGTCGCCCGAACTGACATGGGAACGCGTCTGTGATAACAGTGGTGATGTTGATTATAACCGCCCTTCTTGAATAAGGGCTTTTGATGTCTGCTGTATTTTTGTGGGAGGAGGACTGGGGGTCATGAACTCTGAGGTGGGAAAGGGACAATGAGTGCTAGCTGACGCATATAGCAAAAGAATACTTGAGAAACTTGCATATTTTTTTATGAGAAGCATCAAAAGGCAATGGCACTGGCCACCCCAATCTCCCTCTGTCTGTTAGGTGCCGCCTTAGCCTGTCTGCTTATGGGCTTTGGGATTTATTGTAATGCCATTGTGTTTGGCAGGATTGACCCTGCACTCACATCGAGGATGCCAGAGCAAATTTGGGTGAGTGCTGGGCTCCAAAGACGTATTACAGTTTCATTTTTTTTTACATTAAGCATAAAAAAGTCAAGTAGCATCTAAAGTGGTAAAAGTTTGCAAGGCAAAATCCCTGGATTAGAAGTACCTGTATTCTACAAAGGATGAAACTAAATAGATTGGCAGGTATATAACTTTTTGGTGTAAAATGTTTAAATTCATTTAATAATGTTCTTATAATTATTTAATACTATATAGAATAGGTCAGGGGGCTGCAATAACGGTCTCTGGATGTGCTTGCGACTCTGATGCGTTTTCAGAAATGTTTGATAATGGAAAATGATATATATTTGTAGGAGGACAATCATTTTGAATGTTTTCCGTTGAGTATAGATATATACAGTGTCTATATACAGTATGTATTGCCTTCCTTATAAGGGCTTATACAAAGATATTAATATGTTGTAGCCCCAAACATGTTTTTTTTAATGGTTTCTTTTGGGGGGGGGGCTGCCAACCCCTGGTGAAGATAAAATAAGAATCTTTTATTTCCACATAAAAGACAATAATAGTGGCCTTCAATTACTTTACATATATATAAATAAAACATATCACATTTATGAATAATTACAACGTCAGACTTCTACATCTACAGTACATGTTATATTTGCTTTATGTTTGCTTATAGATTAATTTCATCAAATTGATTTTTAAACTCTCAGAAATAAAGCCAAATCATGTAATCGAGCCATGTTTTAAACATTTAATTTGTTATGTGCATTAAAATGCTATAGTGCTAGCTTAGATGTTTTTCTTTTGTATGGAATTTGATAAATATGTTGACAACTATATACAGTGTTTATTTTACCTCTGAAAAGTGATGGGTCCCGGGGACTCTCATGCTCAAAAATGTATGGGTCCCAACAGAGACCGATGGGTCCCCAAAATTTAGTGTTATCAAGGTTGAAAATGTAAATCGTCGACAAATATATATTATTAATCTATATTTTCATTCAGTTTTAATCATCACAGTTTACTGGTAATGCAAATCAGTTATCACTTCAAGATTTTTCAGTTCACAACAATAATGTACATTATACAAAATAATATTGCTGAAATAATTATATTAATCTATATTTTCATTCAGTTTTAATCATCACAATTAATTGGTAATAAAAAGCAAGTTATCACTTCAGATTTTTCAGTTCACACATTCTTTGTGGTATTCTGTCCCGCCACAGTTGTAATGCCTTCTCAAGGTCCAATCCATTATCATCCTCCTCATAGCGTAACCAGGAATAAAATTTAGTCCATTTTGGCAGAACAGTCCTTTTCTTGCTAGGAGTATACTTTTGTTTATTTTTTTTCGTCGAGTCGTTCGCTTCAACACACGTGTTTTGCTTGCCTGCGCGATCTTCCGAAGAATTTCTCCGCCGTTTTTTCGTGCCGGAATTATTGCCGTTGTTATCACTTTCTGCATTATGTTTCGACTTATTACTGATACTGAAGAAATGACCTATTTTGTGTTGATTTGCACCATAACCACCACAACAATGACGTAATCTCGAAGCAACGAGATCTCGTTTGCCGAGATCGGCGTGCAGACGAAAACTCGAACCGCTAGACCATAACAAAAATGGCGGATCTGCCTGACGAAAAGTTTGGAGTGAGGTAAATCTTTGTTCAAAAAAGGTACCGTATTTTCCGCACTATAAGGCGCAGCTAAAAGCCTTTATTTTTTTCAAAAGCTGACCATGCGCCTTATAATACAATGCGCCTTATATATGGATCAATACTAAGTTGCAACCAAGGCAAGCAGCCGCCGACTACATTTTCCCGCGAACGCGAAGTCGTCCGCGGTGTATGCTGGGATTTATATACTGGCGTTTCATTGGCTAACCAATGTGTCAATCATCATTTGAATCTGTCACTTTTGGCTAAAGTTATTCGGAGATAAAGGGGGCGGATCCTTTTTATCATTTACAGGCTCGCATAGGCTAAAGGAGCAAAACAAAGCCTGCAATTGGCCAAAAAAGATTACTGTGAATAGCATGTTGGGTAGAACTACGCCGTAGAGATAAGAGTATTTTACTATTCTGAACTGTATTTGTAAATATTTTACTCTCCTGGATTTACTACACTCACGGATATAAGAGAACCATGGTTGCACATTATTATTGAACACAACGACTTCAGTGAGCTACTCCGGCTATATATTTTCCCAGTATCTTGTTTCAGACTGATCTCGATGTGATCTATTTTTAAATTAAACTCAATTCCAAGTGTTTATTGTCATATGCACAGTAAAGTTTCGAGCGAAAAAGGAAATAGAAACTAAGGAATGGTTGGCATTTCTTGAATCCCAAGACATTAATCTTCCGAATTATATTTGGAACGATGCATTTGGGTGACATCGTACGGACACCGCATGCGCATGTGTCTACGACACTTGTTTACTTCTTTGCAAGCTTTCGGAATGTTAAGGGGGTAATAAGTTTGACTGAACTACCTGACTGTTTTGTCGACGTTCCCATTGTAGCGCCTTATAATCCGGTGCGCCTTATGTATGGAAAATATGGGACCAAAAACTATTTTCTGGGGGTGCGCCCTATAACCCGGTGCGCCTCATAGTGCGGAAAATACGGTAATCAGGTAATAATGACAATTTTGTGTCAAAAAAGTTGCGTCCCAGGGACGCACGTTGATTTGACATTATGCGTCCCTGTCAAAAATGATGCGTCTAGGACGCAGGGACGCGGGCAAACGAGAACACTGTATATACCTGATTAAAAAAATTGACACACAAACGGCACCAACGTGGCAACAAAAGAATAATATAGTGTGTATACATAATATATGAACAATTGTTTTTTTACCATTTTTGTTAGGCAGACCGGTTAAAATAGCCATAGTTGGCTCATGCCTGGGATAAACAGTTAATGTTTTTCTGGCGCAGCACTTAATGTTTTTCTCCACAAAACACTCCAAAATTGAAAACAAAATTTAAGTCCTGTAAATGCAGGGCTGGTTTCACATTTCAGACATATTCCAGTTGCTGGAAAGGCCGATCGATGCAATTGCGCCTCCATTTGTAACGCCATCTCATAAGGGCCGTCCCGGGCGGTAGAGGTTAGCATGTCAGATGACACACAATTATCGATGCTCTAAAAATAACCCTTGAGTCTAGATCTACTACCTGTATGTAGAAATCTCAAAGTGTTTGGCTATACTTTTGAGTTGCTTGGAATTTATTGGAGGGAACATCGCAGCTAGCACTTCATTTTCTTTCCCTCTTCTCTGTACTTGGCCCGGCTCACCTTCTCAACAAAGAGTGCTCAAGTTTAAATACACACAATTGTGATGTGTACAATCGAATTCCATGTATTTATTTACTTATTTCTGTATTTATTTATTTTTGCCAACTTTGTAAAGTGTATAAATATCTATAAATATACAAACAAGACAGTACTGTATAGATTTTAGCTGCCTGGAAAGGCTTCCTAGTATATACTTGGTAGACTAAAAGAAGTGTAAAGCTGTTCAAAAGCGAGTTACTGACATTCTTGCAGTGACCTGCTGCGACTGGAGTTTTTATATCTTAAGTTTCAGTTCCCATTTTATTTAATTCTCGCCAGTGGGAGCCAAGTGTATTGTTCTTAATTTTACCTGTGGGTTTGTTCTCCTATTGCTGTTTTCCCAGCCCTATTTTTTCTTTGTAAGACACAGCGAAGTTCTGGCAGCCAGGAGAGTGCAGTGGAACGCAGACTAGGACCCAATGCATTCACGTGTATGTTTGTATTTTTATCCGTGCAAGTGCAAATGCTCTGTGTGCAAAGTTCTCCCTTCCCCTGATGTGACCCGGCATGCGTTCAGGTGCGAAATAATCCCCCCTCCCCATTGACCACTCAGGTCCTTCATTACAAAGCATTCATTTTAGTCCCCCACCAAGTATAGATTTCCACTTCCTTCACTCGATTGTTCATTTACTCTTCCTTTCAAACGGTAATGCATACACCTCCAGAGTCTAAATGACCAGTAATCCATGCGCCGTCGTCTATTTGAGATTCTCTGTCCATTAGCGGCTCTTATTCCTCACAGAAATCAACCTCTTTGAGCCCTGCCTAACCAAGGCTCGACATGTTAAAAGTATTGGGGTAACCATTTACAGAAGCTACGAACAACTGCTTTCCGGTGACTCACGTTCAGCGCTAATAGTTGATGCGAACAACTTCCAAATTGTAGTCAACAATTTCAAAACTGTAGATGGCACTATTGAAGAACCTTGTGTAGACAAGAATCATGATGTTTTACACTCAAAACTGTTGTCCTTTACTACGACGAAAGCAAGTGTGTTCGTTAATGCTCTAAACTGGCGTCGTCTTATTCTGCGTCAGAAAAGGTGCAATGTCGTTTAATGCGCCTGAAAACAAACTTATTATTTAATTTTTAACTAAAATCGACTTCTACCACACTGCAAACTAGCGTTGTTGTTTTTTTCTATGCCAAAATCTAGCATTTTATATGCTAAAAAACAATTTTATTCTATGCTAAAAACTAGCATTGGATCTGCGCCAGTACTAAGTATTGTTTTTAAAATTACCTTTGTTTTTTCTATGCTAGAAACTATCGTGGTCTTTACACCAAAAAGGAGTGTCCTTTTGTCCCAAAAATCTTTTATCTTTTTTTAATAGCTGAAAGATAGAATATTTTATGCTAAAAGGACTATCTTCTTCTCTGCTGAAAACTAGCATAGTCTTCTTCTACGCCAGATTTTGGAGCTGTCTTTGAATGCTTCAAAAAACTATGTTGGTTTTCTACACCAAAAACTTGTGTCCATCTAATCCTCAAAAATCTTTTTTTTTTCGCCAGAAAGATAACATCCTTGTCTTTTCTGCCAAATACTGGCATTGTCTCGCTCCACGCATATAAAACTAGCAATGTCTTCCTTTACCAACAAAACTAGCATAATATTCTTTTGTGCCGAAGACGAGCGTCGTAGTTCTGCGGCAAAAGGTAGCATAGTACAGTATTCTAAACAATTGAGCCGCTCAATTCGCAAGGAAAGTACCTGTCCTCAGAGACATATTAAAACAGTTATAATTTATGTTCTCCACTCACAATCTTAATCACATTTTTAGAATAAAGAGTGCCCGTAAAACGCGTATGAGTTTGGAATTCCTATCCTAATATCTTTTTATTTACATTGTCAACTTATTGTTTTATAGGTTGGGCATCTGCCAGAGCGGCAAATTTCCAAGCAAGCAAAGGCTAACCTGGCTGCTTGTTTGTGGTTTACAGGAGCTAAAACGCTAAGCTAGTGGGCTACTTGTTGCAAGTCATTCCTTCCATGAGCTTGATCTATAGCTTAGCACTCTGATGTGTTGCTTGGTTGCTGTGCACGTGTGTGTGTTGTGCTTCTGTTGTCGTCTCCGTGTTCACGTAGCATCGGGTTTTTACCGGGCGGCAACCGCAGACGTCCTCTCGGCGCCTCTGCCATTTCCGCACAAGCCATGATCCTAACAAGATAACGCTCAGTTTCCGTGACCCCTTGCGTCGCAATGCTGTTTTTGCCGGAGCCCATAAAGGCATCACGGCAGCAGCCCCCACTATGGACCACAAGGTCAGCTTGAGGCCGTCTGAAGGTCGCGCCCGGATACACCTGGGTTTTGCGTTCCATGTTTCTTTTTCTTCAGCCTCTCCTGTTTTTTGGCCGAGCAGACTGTGATCTTACCGGTGGTCGTTGTTCTCCTCCAATCAGTGTTGACGTGTTTGGGACGGAGCCGAGCTCTGATTTCGTCCCATATTAAAGAATCATTTTTACTACATATTTCAGTGGCTTCTTTAATGATTGATGAGTCGTTTCTCAAACAAAACACCAGAGGGCAACTGGTAATTATTGCCGATGCATGTTTTATGCAAATTTTACATGTTGCTGACTTTGACCAGTTGAATCGCCACATACCAGCTCCTCAAAAGAAGTTATTTGAAATGTAACCATATTTTAGCAAATACGTTCATGCATTTAAGGTTATGTTTCTTTCGTTAAAGTGTAAACTTTAAACGATGAGACAGTTCAAAAGAGACAATTTTATATACCAGAGGTGTCTAACATGATCCAGGCCAAAAACGGGACCATGTGGAAGATGCAAATTGCTGTTTTCACTCCTATGAACTGTTATTCCTAAGTCTTTCCACCAGAGGACATTTTACCTTGGATTTATTGGAAATATAACGCACATTTTTAGAAAGTGAAAATAAATCCCTTATAAGGCAATTCAAATGGGGGGATTTTTCTTCTGAATATATTTGTAATAAATGCAAAGTATTTGCATTAAAAACAAAAACATATTTACGCTATTGTTATATACCCCGTTTAGACAAGGACACATTATTCAATTTTGGTTGCCAGTGAAAAAAACTTAAGTAACAAGTCAATTTAAAATTTGTCTTACTTACTCCCAACAGTGTTTTTACTTGAGTTAAAGGGACAGTGTGTATATATTTAGCACTTCCTAATAGTATAAATACATTTTATATATTAAAAATATTTTTTATTTGAATAGTAAGAAAAAATATTTTAAACATCACAGATGTGCCCTTACTTTAATACTCTTAGGTTGTGAAATATAGTTTTTTTTATCATACATGAAACCTAACCAGAGGGAGCTGTTAAAATGGTCTGCCATCTTGCTGCTACAGATACCCGATAATCCCAAAAGGCTGGGCAAAAAATGAAGACAAATGGTGCAGTTTGGGAACTTTGAGTTCCCGTAGTTTGTGTCATTTTTTTGTGCTCCTAGCACTCGTTTTTGCTTAAACTTACACCAAAAGAGCTACTTTTTGTGACTGATTAGCACTAAGGACTCTTTGTATTCTTAATATTGGCAGCAGGTTACTATTGGAATTGTGCTTCAAGAGTTAAAAAAAATCCCAAATCCTCAAAAGCAAAAAAATGTACGCTAGTTTATGTCCTTAAACATTCTATCTCAAAAACGCCAAAATATCGTATGGATATGCTGCTTAAAAAATTGATGGCTTTGATCTTTTACCCCTTTTTATCATGCATCCCAAAGTTGACACATCACCCGAAAGGAAAAAAGGGATGACGGATTGGGCCAAGGCTAATTAAGACCCGTCCCTTAAATACCTAAAGAAACCGCTTCGAATAATCGTTGAATCTCATAATTATGTCATATTTTCTGATGTCATTGTTATAGCCACTTGTTAATCAATTCTAACACCTAGAATTCACTGACAATCTACATTTTCAAAAGTCTTTTTTCTCCTAACTCTAGTAAAAAATCCATTATATGAGCCAGTATTATCCAACCAGCGTGCCGTGACACCTTGTCTACTGTGCCGCAGGAAATTGCTCAATTTTACCTTTTGCAGAAAGGCATGCTATTGTTCACTATCTTTTCTTTCTTTCGGTGATCATCCATGCACCTGTAACATTGATCCACTAGATTAGTATTTTTTCTCACTTTTTATATAATTATCTGCTCATAAGGTAGTGTCTATCTATCTATCCTGGTCATACCCCTCGAGAGGAGTGACCGTCAGCATGACAAACACATACAAAAACAAAGAAAATTAAAAAAGGGAAAAAGTACACACACAATTTTTTGGGCCCATGGCCAACCCAAATGCCCAAACACATCATACAGGTGCCCTGCCCATCCCTTAGAACACATCTAAACATCCCACTATCCTTTTACAACACGTCTCCACTCATTCCTGTCACCAACAAGAGCTCAAGCTTCCACTATATTTAAACCTCTTTCCTGCAGTGCACTGTTTAGCGTTTACCAAATTGTTCGAATTAGTTATCTGACTCCATTAACCAAACACAAACTTTATTCTCCTGCGTGCTTTTTTTCTTGATTTTTGGGAAACATATTGACAAGAGACAGGCTTTTCCACTCGGGGGCAGATGTATTTTCTTAATTTATTGTTAAGTGAATTCCATCGAATTTTGCCGAATTAATATCAAATTAGTTTAATTAGTCTTGTCGAGCCTCTCATCTCTCGTTCTCCGATCCTGTCTGTCTTTTTGCTTCCGTGTTCCGTTGTTTTTGACGCGTCGGGGCATTGATCCCTCCCCCTTGGGCGGGCTGACTCCTCCTGTGGGCGGGCCAGGAACTCCTTCTCCCATGGGCGCGCCGCCTCCTCCTCGCCGGAAGACGCCGCCACGTCTAGAGTGCTCAAAACAATAAAGCTTATTAGAAACCTCGTCTCTTTTTCCCGCGTCACCCCTTGTCCTCGTTCTCGTTTTTATGTAAACATAATTCTTGTCTAGGCCACACTGACCCCAAGCCCTGAATCCCTGTGAAAAATCCCCACTGCATTCAGCAAAATTTGATTTGTATTATATCAAATCCCTTATAGTTAATTAAATTAAATAAAAAATCATTCAGCACTCATAACACCATAAGGTAGTGTAGGGAAACATTTTTCGCTTGAGGAAGCTGTTCTTGATTGTGCTACGGAAAGATCAAATGAATCAGGTAAAAATGTTGCGCATTATTTTGCTGATTTTGAAATGTATCCTTTTAATAAAGGAAAAAAAGAAAAATGTTCAAACTGCAAAAAGATAACAATTTAATCATACAAAGTACAAATATTGCTCATGATTCTCTTAAATTTGAATATTTTCTTATTTTTAAAAAACATAGAAAAGTTAGAATGTAATCAAGTAAAAAATGGTTCTACTGGCAAAAATGTTGCTTCGTTTTGCGTGTATTTTTTGTTTTTCTAGACAAGTTAAAAACGTCGTACATTTAACTTGAAAATGAAATGTGTGAAATCCAAAATTAGAGTAACATGATTTTTTAAAAAAAGAAACCTGTATTACCTCCAGAGTCACGGTGACCACAAGTGAGAAAAGCTTTATACTAATAATATAGGCAATATGACTTGAATTTTTAAAACAGATGAAACAAGTGCTGGGTTATTAAATAAATCAATAAAAATGCACATATATACATACATATATATAACCAGTTCAGGGTGTCCCCTGCCCACTGCCCGATGATTGCTGGGATGGGCTCCAGCACCCCCGCGACTCTACTGAGGATAAGCGGTGCAGCTAATGAGATGAGGTATATATATATATATATATATATATATATATATATATATATATATATATTTAGAGAGAGAGAGAGATAGATATCGATATATATTGATAGAAATACTGTATACTACTTACGACCATTCAACTTACGTAAAACTGTAGATACAAACATGTTTTTCAGGATGATGAAAAATACCTGGACATTGTTGTAAGTTTGATTTTGGATTGTGTGGAATTTTTTTTTCGTATATACCATTTTACGGAAGTCGAATGGTCGTAAGTAGGGGAGCGTCTGTATAGAAATAAATAAAAATAAAAGGTTGAAAAACACTGACAAGCAAAGTGATATCACTAAAAGAGAGAAAAGGGGATTTTAATTCACAGAAGTGTGAGAAGTATCCTTTTTAATGAGACTCTGAAAGTGAAGTGTTATAAATATTCTTAATATCCATATAGAAGTATAAAAGTACAGTAAACCATCAGAAAGACTCCCCTCCACCTTATCAGTGGCAGAAATACCGCCTTCTTTTTTATTGCTAGCTGGCTCTGGCGGATTGGCCAATTAAGAGAAGTCCAAATGAAGCAGCAAGGAGATAAGAAAGACGACTGGTGCGGCGAGGCGAAGCGAAGGCGCCTTCCACAGCCCGCTTACTTTCTTTATTGGGTTTGGGGCGGGGATGGGGATTTATTTTCCCCCTGAGGACTGCACCAGGTTAGATTTTCTCCCTGAGGACTGCACCAGGTGAAAAACTAACCCGACTCTACCGGGAGAACCTGGCTTGCATCATGGCCATATATTTTGGGAAGTGCCACACCCCCTTTTCTTATAAATGAATACTTCCAACAGCGCTTCTTTTTCAGCCAATCAGAACGCGAGGAAGTTGAAAGCCCGGCCCCTCTTGTACCACATACAAGCATGGCATGCCAGCGGCTTCACGATGAATTCCACGTACATAGGATCCATGGGAACTTAAACAAAGTCCTTTGTTCTGCAGTAAGTGTTTTATTTTTATTACGCTGCTGTCGGGTCGGTTATATGTCAGTGAGAGAAGTTTGTAAGTTAGGTGGCATTTCATAATTAAAATAAAACTTGTCAATTATTATATCCTCTATATAGTTATTTCTCACAAATCTTAATCAATTTCTAAGTGTAGTTGGTACAGGGCTGTTGACCTCATAGATTGCTGACATTTTTTATCCTCACAAGGTTAGCGTCTTTGGACACCTTGATGCTATGAATATAAGTCCGTAAATAATAATTGAAACCCTTTTAGACTGTTTTTAAGATAAGTTTGCATAATAAGGAAACAATGACACTGCTATGCTTTAAGGAATAGCGACTAAAGAGTCTTGCTGTTGTTCAGCCGCTCTATTTGCTCCAAGTGTGATATATTGATACCAAAACTATGGTGTGCGTGGCTTAGCACACTCTGTCGGATCTTTTAATTGAAAACTGTTTATCCCTTATCTAGATCTTGTGCAAATGAGGCCTTTTCAACAGCGGTGAGATTTTCAATTGTAATAACAAATGATATTTCATAATAACTTAAGGCAATACAGTGGTACCTCCACTTCCGGATTGAATTTGTTCTGGGAGTAGCTTTGTAACCTGAAACATTTGTAAGTAGAGACGCCTTTTGAATCTAAATGCCCTAATCCGTTCCAAGCCCGGCAAAAGTATGATATATATTTTTCTATAAACCATAAAAGAGCATCAGAAAATGAAACAAATATATGTTAAGATTAAATTACCGCACAATTAACATAAAATGAGAGGCACATAATGTAAAAAAAACAGAATAAAGAAAATGATAAAAAGATTGATCTTTTGCCTGGCGTTTCTTGAAAAACTGATCTAATAACGTCTGCTTTCGAGCGGCAAACGGCAGTGCATACTGTACTGTATTTTTTACTTCATACCCTGAAACACCTTTGTAATTAGAAGCAATATTTAAGTAGAGGTACCACTGTATAATCATGGCAAATCAAATAATGATCCAAAATCTAATTTCAAAACCAACTCGAGTGAGATCAGGCCCTAAAAAAATCCATCCCAGCCTAAGGTTATCAAGCTCGGCCAAGCCCGAGCCCGCCTAATTAACTTGATTTGAGCCCAAAGAAAACCAGAATTTTCATATTTTATTTAGGAAGAGGAATATGAGTGTTTTTCTTCCAAATCTCCACCACCAACCGCTTCAACGCTCCATAGTGTACCCGTATTTTGGGTCGGGCTGGGTTCCGGGCCTAAAATCTTATAATTCAATACAAGAAATGTGTGACTGCTAGCAATAGCTGCCTCAGCTTCACAGAAATGGCAATGAGACATGTTAAAAACACACAATTACAGTTAAAACGTAGAAGAAAAGACATTGAAAATTAAAAATGTAGTTTTTAAAATGCATTAAAAATACAGATAAAACATAATAAAATAAATGAATTAAAATAAAGTAAAAGTACCCAGTGGCAAGGCATTAGAAAAGTGTGGTTTCCACAGTAAATTTTTTACAAATTCCAGCTGCTAAGGTGTGTTCTCAAAGTAGTTTTTAATTATCGTTTATGTCCAAAATCCAGCTTTCTGAATCAGGGGATGGGTTTGAAATAAGGGTTTTAAACTTGGATCCCCAGTTTGTTGCCGATAACTCGACACTATCCAAAAAGAGCGCCGGTCAAACCGTAGAGCCTCTTGCTAAATGGATCGTTAGAAATATGAAATATGCCCATTGTGAGAAAGAGAAAAGAGGTCGGAAATGAGACTGTCACTTTCAATAAAGGAGGCGTTATTTTTTGTGGTGGGGGATAATGAAGCGCCCCAGACTTGGCATGACAGCGTGTCAAGCTAAGAAAAAAATAATATTAAAAAAGCTCTGAAAGCAACAGCTTGGTAGAGATAGGCCCTGCAGACTGGCAGCTTTGCACAGATGGAAGGGAGGAAGGGAAGCAAAAAGTGGCATTAGAGAGGTGATGAGAAAAAGGAAAAGACATGAAAAGAATGACAATTACTGGGGAGATGTGCAAACAGTGTGATTATCAGTGTCACATTTACGGATGTGCTAATCTTAAGTCAAAGAAAGCTGTCAAAATGGTGGAGGAAAAAAGTCAGTTTGCGCAGTCCAGGAGCAGCACAGCGGGTGCAAAATCACATCTCGAAGTTAACTGTATTGCTTTGCTGCGCTAATTTGACAAGGAAATTGAAAATGATTGCTTGAAAAAACTGACTAATATGCAACTCAGACTGTTTTTCATGCCCTCAATAGTCTTGGGTTGTCTGAGATGTGATTATATTTGTAAATGTATTGTCTCCACATGGCAAGTGTAGATATTTCCTTCAAATGAACATCATGTCTCTGCTGGACGTCTAAATGAAGACGTCAATGCACATTTTCAAACTGTCATCATTTAGATATAAACTCCCTTTTTTAGCTCAGGGCCAATATGGCGTCGGACTGCCATCCAGTGGCTAAACCTCGAAATGGAAATGAAACTCCTTTAAAAAAACAATAGAACAAATTACATAATCGTTATGAAATAAAAGTGTTCATGATAGAGTAACAACATAATGAGAGAAAAAAATGACAATGGTCTTCACACTAATCAAATCAGTATACAGAATTTCTCGTGATGTTAAATGAGAAACGGGCATATTTAGCATTTAAATCATGTATTGCCAATAAAGAGCAGTTTCATGGTTTTGATTCGTAATTACATGAGGGTGCATTTTTAAAGAAAAACATGTTATTTCAGTGTTTAGTTGGAGTTCTTTTAGTGTTATCTCATACCTGTCAACCTCCACAGCTCCATGCCCGTACAAAATGTAGTATTTTCCCTTACGAAATACAAAATAATCTTACACCACATTTTTTTCCCAAACGTATTTATGTAGTTTAACATGTCATATTGTAGATGTGTTTCGTTATATCATATATATTGTTAATCTACATTTTGTTGTGAGATACTGAGTTGATCGACATGACTGAGGTTTATTATAAAAAAAGTTCCAAAAATAAGTAACTTGGACGTTCACAGTAGAAGGAAAAAATACACTCAAATATAATTGAGTAGAATTATACATTTTCTTATTCAAATTATTAAATCATTTTCTGCATTAAATTATTGTTGGTAATATACTGATTAAAGGGATAACCACTTTTTTTTCAATTTCTCCATTTATACTTCCTTTCTTCTTTATACAACAATAATGATTCGTAATATGAGTTAATGAGTTGAGCTGAAAAAGCCGATTCTCTAAAAAAGAGGCGGACTTCCTTTCACTACATACCTACCACATGAAATCTGAGCCGGCAGATGCATGCGCACAGTAGCATCAAACCGCTCGCTTCGTTTGCAACAAAATAAAACCTATACCGAGATAGAGGGTACTGCGGCGAACTCGTTTGACTTGATTTGCCGTTTTGTGATAGTTGGTGTATACCGGATGGTACCCATAATTGACAAATTTGCGTTTTTCCGTGCAGATTTTCTTGTACGTTGTACACGTCTTAAAATGCATAATAAATGTGTTTTGTACGGCAAAAACGTACAGGTTGACAGGTATGTTATCTGGATCTCAGTGCTGCCTTTGACGTAGTTGGTCACCACATTTAATTTAATTTTCTCTTGTACTGTTTTGAACTGGTTTTGTTCCTACCTCACAAACTGGTATTTCTAAGTCTGTATGGATGCATGTTCCTTCAGAACCCATTAGGGTTGAATTACAGGACGGGTACTTATTAATCTGTATATGCTTCCCCTCAGAGACGTCATCATCAGACACGGAATCAGTTTCCATAGTTACGCAGATAGTACTGATAATATTCTCGTGTCCGCTGATGACACAAGTCCTAAATGTACTAGAAAATAAGTCATGGAGCGCAGAGAACTTCCTACAGGAGGACTAAGTCATTGGTCCTAAAAGTCAGGGAGAGAAACTTTTACCAAAACTACGAGATTTTAGACCTTCGGATTATCGTCATTATTCTTTTTCTCTGAGATCAGTATCAAAATGTAACTAAAATTGGGTTTTATCATCTCAAGAATATAGCCAAAGTCCGCCCATTTCTCTTTCGTGTCAGGACCAAAACGGAAACCGCACCCACTTGCGTTACGTCCCTCACATGTTTTATTGAAAGATAGTGGAAGGGCTGAGCCCACTATCCGGTGTTCACTGGGCGCCGGAAGCAAGTCGCTCTCGTACTCTGATTGTGATCTGAACACGGAAGTGGATCTTCCGGAGCGAGCGATGTCAGTGTCAGGGGCAGAAAACAGGTCGATAGCTGGGACAGGAGAGCAAAAGCGTGGTCGGGGTCAGAACAGGTCGTAAGCCGGGACGGTAGAGCAGACGTGGTCGGGATCAAAAACTGGTCCCAAGTCGGGATCGGAGAGCAGACGTGGTCAGGATCAAAACGAGTCGAAGCCGGAGACAGACGGGAGCAAAAAACGGGACAGGTGGGAGTCAGGGTCAAAAAAAGGCTTGCCTAGTGTTCACTGAGGGTCGCAGACGGACTGACAACAGGGGATTGACAGGTTCAAATAGTGATAGGGAGCTAATCAGAATCCGCGGCGGGTGGTCGCCAAATGAGTGGGCAGAGCTGGATCACATCAGTAATCATGACATTTCGGGCATTCTGGAGGTGCTGATGCATGCATTTATTTCCTCTCCTTGAGATTTTTTTAAGACCTTGCTCTCCTGTCTTCCCAAGAAGAACATTGCCAGCTTCCAGCTACTCCAAAATTCAGCAGCTCGTGTGCTTACTGGGACCAGGGGAGTCATTTCATTACACCTGTTTTAAAATCGTGTAAAGCATTTATGTTTAATCTTTTATGGCGGGGAAAATTTTATGACAAGGGGCTAAAAATCATTGTAGTCTACATCACAACATGAAAATATAAGCTAGGGACGTCCTAACCACGGGGTCTACAGTACTTGAAAAGACTATTTTCCAATCTTACCACCCTGACATGACTTTCTGTACTGTGAGTGATGTGGCCCTTTCCATATAAATCAAACTTAAAGGAAACATTCTGTAAAGCTCTTGTACAGTCATTTCATCAAGATTCCCATCTCCGTTCACAAGCGCAAATCTCCTTTTTGACAACTTCCAGTCGAGTTGCGTTCCATTAAACGTGAAGGAAAGCCGTCCAGAAGACGTTTGCCCGCTTCCATTTGCGCTTACAGTGTAGGCCGCCCGACTTGCCCTGAGGATTTTGTCATCCATCAGTGTATCTGGCGACGTTTCCATTACTGTTTGGTCGCACATGGCTGAGCGAGAGCCAACGGTCGCTATGACAGAGTGGCCGGCAACATCTCTCGTCATCTGCTTCTTACGAGGAGAGAATGCGAAGATGCGCAGGGCTAGCCGGGTCATAAAAACTGCCAGAAAACTGCAAATGCTTTCATCCTCTTCCATGCAATGCTTTGCTACAGTTTTAAAAAGTAATTCAGTTACCCATCAGATTACTGATCATAAAAGTAGCTTGCTACCTTGGATATAACTCTGAACTCCCGTAGAAGCCGAGCCCTCAAACTGCTTTAAGTTTGTGAGGAAGGATCGTGGATTTTGATCTTGTCCTTCGCGTGTTCGTTGAATTTCGGGTGAGGAGAATTTCGGTAAATTAAGGGGGTGGAGATGAATTGCTTCTCGAAATTCTCATACCTTTTTTTGAGACCTTGTATAAGTCAACGGGAAACTGCAACTTTAACAGTTTTCTGCTTGTCACTGTTCGCACGTGTTATTAGCTAATTCTAGTTCCCTGTTCGCACATTGGTCTCGTGGTTTTGTACACATAAGGCTGAAATGTGTTATTTCGCTTAAAGTTCCTGACATAAGTCTGATCTTGTAACTTGCATTGTAAATACAGACGCTCCCCTCCTTACGACCATTTGACTTACGTAAAACGGTAAATATGAGCATTTGTTTTTTGGAATGTCGAAAAATACACCGCTGTAAGTTAGATTTTGTATTGTGTGCACCTTTTTCTGAGTACAGGACATTACTGTATTGTAGTGCTTCTTTCCGCCACTACCGGCATGTGGTGGCGTTGTGAGAGTTCACCCAGCATCCATCCCGAAGAAGAAATACGGCTTCTACTTCCTAGTTCGTGTGTAAACATACAGAACTACGTGTACTGAATCGCCAGCACGCTCAGAACTTTGACGTTTCTGTTTAATATCTCGTGCATCCATTCAATATGGTTGGTGTAAAGAAGAGGCCAGCCCTTTCTTTTGAAATGAAAGTGGAATAAGAAAGCTTGATGTGGTTGAGAAAACGGTTGCAATGCTTTTTTTCGGACACTTTTTACCACAGAGGAGGACTTCTTGAAGCAGATCTTCCAAAAGTAAGTTAAACTCAACTTTGTTTATCTTTATAGAGCATATTATTTTCTGAAATGTTTCTTTTGTTTAGTAGAAAACAATACAGGTTACTTGTACAATCCTTAAACATATTTATATAAACCTTAAACATACAAAATATAGCACTAAGGCAACTTACAAACAAATACAACATACAAACGATCGTCCGGAATCTTGTTCTTAAGTAGGGCAGCGTCTGTATTCATTTATGATAAAAGTAAAAATATTTTATGCAATAGTTCTACGTTAGCCACATTATAAAAGAAATAGAAGAAAACGTGTACACCAAACTGTGGAAGCAGTGGCTTGTGCAATCTTGAGAGCCTGCAAACCAACACTTAGCAGAGACACTCATTTTGTCTCTTGTCTTCACACCACTCAATGATCTTCTCCATGTCTGGTTGCAGTTCAATACGTTTTCTTTGTTTTTCCAGGCACAGTGTATTGCAAAAATAATATGAAAAATTAAAAGACCAAAATTGATCACAATTTTACAGTAAATTCTTTGCTCACATTGATTTCTAACACTAGTTACTTTTTCAAATGTTAATGAATTGGTTAACGTAATATTGGAAAGGTTACACAGCCCACAAATGTATTGTTTTTACAACTAATTTCACAGGAGATTTACTTTTTTGAGAAATGTATATTTTGCTCCACAATACAAACATTTTGTGGATATATTTAGTTTAGATGGTAGTCTCCATAGTTTGGATTCTTCCTAGTGCATTTTAGCGCCCATTTTTGGTTGTATTACACCACGCAGTGACATTTAGTGGTCAAATAATACACATTGTCAGTTTAAAATACATTTTATTGTCTTGTGCTAGGGTGCTACAGTATTTAAAATGAGACTCATTGCTGTTTTTGGTTGCTAAGGAAAAACGGCCACTAAAGAGAAGCTGGTACTGGTATGGTCGAATTCTGTATTGCATACCAGATCTTGAGAGAACAAGTTTCACGTTACAGAAAATGATGGATACCATAAATGGAAAAAATATTAGACTGAAATTCCGTGATATAATTCGCAAGTAATATATTACTTTCCATTGCAATTGAAGATGACCCTCAACTGCATTTTCCAATGGAGGAATTGCTCAGTTAAGTTGTGGAAATTTGGAGGCCTGTCTCACTGAGATAAAAAGATGGACGTCACTTAACTTCTTGCACCTCAACCCTGATAGGATCAAAATGATAAATATTGGTCCATCTCAATGCCGTGACTTCTCAAACTCTGCTCTAAACCTTGACAAATGTAACTCAGAGTGACTCGATCAAAAACATAGGTGTCACATTTGACCTTAATCTGTCGTTTCAGTTAAATGTTAAGGCTATTACTAGAACAGCTTTTTTGCATCTTCATTACGTTGCAAAAAATTGCCCTATGCTGTCCCAGTGTGATGCTGAGATTTACAATTCATTTGTTTGTTACCTTCCGTCTTGATTACTGCAATGTTAATTTCCAAAATCTAGCATCAAAAGTCTGCAGGTGGTAGAAAATTCTGCAGTGAGGTGTTTATTTAAGATGAAAAAGTTTGATCACATTACCCCAAATTTGGCTAACATGCACTGGCTCGCTGTCGGTTTAAGGCCTTTTCGGTGAGGAGTGTCACTTTCAAATTTCCTTGTAAATCAGTGTGCCTCACCAAGATTAATGGCTCCCACAACTTTTTTTTATATCCAACTGAGCTGTCATTTTACACTAGTCCAAATATACAACATTCTTAGACATTGAAATCGTACAACTGACCTTTTTATCTAGCACTATTCTTGTTCATCAATAAACTAAAGAATGAATGTGAGCAACGCGTGGAAAAGCCTGTAGACATCCATGACTTCAATTTTTGACCACAAGAATCAACCATTCTTCATCAACAATGAACTACAATCCAAAAAACAAGTGATATGGACCGCTACCGTACTATTCGCCAATGAAATCTTGCAGAAAATATCAAATTAAAACACACACACACCCCTCCTCTTGACGTTCATCACTTCTGGCTGACGTGGGGATGTGTTTTATTCTTGTTTTTGATTTTTTTTTTTTTTTAGGCAAGCCACCAAGTAAAAGATTTTCCGTGCTTTGCTATGCTGTGAGCAATGGCGTTTTTAGCAGTGACAAAGGTCTTCCGTGTCCGTGTTTGTTTGCCGTACCTGGATACTGCTCGTTTTAATGTCTCCGCCCTGTCAGACTCGTCCTTGAATTCATTTTCATGATTCGTTATGTATTGACGTTTAACCCTTGATGTGCAAGGTACAACGCTATCGAGGCATAACGCACAAACAGCACGATCATTATTTTGAACAAAGCCCCAGTCATTTGCCCACGCTGGCTGAAAAGAAAGACATTTTTTCACTGGAGGGGCCGTCATGATTCATTCGTTGTTTCGTTGGCTGGGTTAAAAAGCGAATCTCTCCTACTCTCCTTGGCGCCACGCAGACACACAATCTCACAAACGGAGCAGAGGAGGGGCGCGACCGTAAAGCCTCTAAACAACACAGTGTACAACTCAAAATGTCTAAATTTCAGGTATATGCGCTTTAAAAAAAAAAAAAATCATCGTTTTGCCATGCTCGCGTGCCACTGGTTAAGCCCTCACGTGCCGGCACGCGTGTCATAAGTTGCCGACCCCTGGTTTAGGGTGTGATTTTAAAGTTTCTACAAAATGTTGCATGGACTTACCCGCTCATACCTTTCAGATTTAATTCCCCCTATGTTTTTGCTCAAAGCTTTCGCTCCCCCCCCTAAAAAAGCTTGTCTACTAGACCCAAGACCCAAGAAGAAATTAGCAGGATTCAGAGCATTCTCCTTTTGGGTCCTAGTGTTGTGGAATGCTCTGCCCCCTGAGATTCGATCTGCAACCTCAGTAGAACTGTTTAAATCTAGGCTTACAACACACTTAGATTCTATAGCTTATGACTTATGTTGACCTCAGGAAGCTGTCAACTGGACATTCTGTTATTACCTATATTTCTGTCGATAATGTCTGTGTACTGTCCATTCATTCTCCTCATGTTGAGGTTTTTGAGTATTTCCTTGCCCTCATGTAGGTTTTGGGTCAGGGAAGGGTGTAATAGCAGTCTGTAGTCTGTACAACCCTTTCAGCATTCTTGCGATTGAGGACTATATAGATAAACATGACTTGACTTGAATCTTATTTTTTCTTTTTAAACGCATGCCCCTTTTCATGTGAATCTTGTGTTCCCAGGACTATGAATATTCCATCAAACTAATCAGATTGAGCGCAGCATCTTACACCAGCAGCGGGGAGAGAAACAGTGCACATAAATATTTTAGCACAGGGATAAATATTTCACTCTTTCAATGCGAAGGAAAAAAGACTCTGGGATTGCGTTACACTTAGTTGATGACTACTGACTGCAGGGACGAGCGAAATATACGTGGCGGAGGGAAATACATAAAGTCGATGTCAGACTGGGGTCGCAACCTATATGGAAGTGCATCGAAAGCATGGATGTAATCAGCTCGTTTTTAGGGGTGTCCAAGCACCCTCTAATTTAACCCAAGTACCCTGAAAATTACAGCATTTTTAGAAATCTTTTTTTCTTAATAAAGTACAGGATTAGCTATCATTTTTTAAAAATCTAGATATAAAAGTTTTTTAAAAAAGGGAAACAAAACAAAAATGTGAACAACGCAGCATCGGAAATACTCGTGTCACTTGCGGCATAGCGGCGGAGTCTGGAGGTGCCGGTGGATTACAGTGAGAGTATATGATACAGTGGGCTTGTTATCCAACTATTTTACCACCCAATACCATGAATTTGTTATCAACAGATATTAAACCTCATTTTAGCTGCATTGAATTGAATGCAACAATGATGAGCCTAGCTTAATTATTGCGTATTTGTACGTTATGTGTGGTTATGCTCCAAGCACCAGCATCGACATTTACAGTTTTTTTTTCGGTAAAAAAAACAACCCACATTGTTCAGGTGAGAGTCTGAGGAAATACACAAAATGTTCCCCTAATATATTTGTAAATGGATGTTGAGGCTAATCAGTGGATGAGTTTGAAGTGCAATGTGATGGTCACGAATGGGAAGTGACACCCCTGTACTGTCTTGAATGATCCTAAATCACTAAGTACAAAAAAAAAAAAGCTAGACACTCGGCAGCTAGACACTCGGCAGCTAGACACTCGGCAGCTAGACACTCGGAAGCTCGGAACCTCTTCTCGCTTCTTGATTCACAGAGAAAAATGTTGATGCCGATTCGCCATTTATGGTGAGGCCACTTGGTTGTGCATCACTGCGGTGCTTATACAAGGCAAACGCCGGCGAGGGGGCTGTGTTTAGCGCCTCATAAATATTTTCTGTCTGTAAATCTAAGATGAATGTTCACACGCTCACTCGCCACCAGGTACATAAAACAGACGACGACGAGAGGGGAGAAGCAGCTTCCGAAAATAAGACTGCTACACTTGGGTAGTATTTGCAAGATTTATGGAGCCCAAGTTCATATTTGGCGCTAGAGAAGTCAAAACACTGCCAAATTCAGTTTTATGTTTCGTTTATGTTTCGTGTAAAGCCCCCAAGCAATGTTCCCTCTAATTTTCCATGAGTTTGAGCGTTCACACAAAGTCGGTGAGCAACGCTTGAAACAACAGTGAGCAACCATAATCCCAAGTGTGGCAAGATAATTAATTATCAAACATGTCCAAAACTTAACATCAAGTTACATTTTGCTGAGTTTCCGGCAATGCAAAAATATTTTTCTCTTTTGAATGAATTGAATCATGTACTATTAAAGGTTGTACGGCCTACAAACGTCGTTTGTTCTTACAATTCTTTCACAAGATATCCATTTCTTTTTTTTCCTGACATATTTTGTCGCATAATATTAACATTTTGGGGGGCTTGTTTAGTCGGTTGTGAGATACAGAACTGTACTTAATCACATTTTTTAGTGGAAGTACAATGTTGGCAACAAGATTCACTTGATATAATTGGAAATTATTTGAATGCAACACAACCTTTTTCTTCTTTTTCCGTGTTTTTTTTCTACTTTTTGTTTAATTCCTTTAAAAAAATCTCATTGTGTTTATTTTTTCCGACCTGTTACTTTTTACTTTTTGTTTTCTATTTTCTTTTTCCCTACATTTCTTTCTTTTTTTTCTGGCTTTTTTTCTAAATGTTTCCTTCTTTTTTTCTCTTCCTTTTGTTTCTTTTTTTCTCAGCTTTTCACTTCTTTTTCATTTTTTTTTTTTAATTTTTTTTTTTGTTCTATTACCCCATTCATTTAAGTCATTTGTGCATAATTTTACATAATATTTAGTCATGTTGGGATTAAAGAAGCAAAAACAACCTGAAGAGCCGTTTAGGACCCGAAAGTGCCGGTTCTGTTAGTGAGCCGAGCCGAATAAGCTGGTTCTCGACAAACTCTACTGACTTTACTTTTCAACTTCGTTCGACATTGACTTCAAAATACCGCATTTAGGACACAACGTCAGGGGAACCCGTGTATACTGTATTTACCTTCATGCACTGTAACTTTGACTTAAGTCGCTTCTTAATTAGTAATTTTGAGCCCTCATTTTTGTGCGCTGGCTAGATTTTCTTGTGCACTGAGAATGTGCGAGCAGTGCGCAATTGTAATGGTTAAAACGACTAACATTTATGTTAAGTCTGTGGTATGCAATAATATGTGGTCTGTGCAGCCATTTGAGACTCCTTGTGATTAAGGGCGATAGACGCTACTACTTACAAACGAGGTTCCAAACGATCATAAGTTGAATTTGGTCATAAGTTGCTTCAGTGCTATATTATGTATGTTTAAGGTTTATATAAGTATGTTTAAGGCTTTGTACTAAAAAATATAAACATTTCATAAAATATTGTGCTATATAAATAAAGTTAAGTGTAACTTACTTTTGGAAAATGGGCTTCAAGAGGTGCTCGTCCATAGAAGAGAGTGGCCGAAAAAAAGCGATCCAACCATTTTCTCAACCGCATCAAGCTTTATTATTCCAATTTCATTTCAAATGAAACGGCACGCCTCTTCTTTACACTTTACACCAACCATATTGAATGGATGCACGAGATACTAATTAATAATAATGTCAAAGTTCTTAGCGCGCTGGAGAAACAGTGCAGTGTGTATACAGTATACAGGAACTATGAAGTAGAAGCCACATTTCTTCTTCGGGGTGGATGCTGGGTTATCTCTCACAGCCCCACACGCTGGTAGCGGCGGAAAGAAGCACTACAGTAATGTCCTGTACTCGGAAAAGGGTGCACAATACAAAATCTAACTTACAGCAAAATCTGGATATTTTTCGACATCACCAAAAAATGTTTGTCTGTACCGTTTTTTGTAAGTCTAATGGTTGTAAGTAGGGGAGCGTCTGTATACCATGAGTGTACATAGAGCCCAGCGGCATCTGTACCAAACAATACTAAAACCGCAAATTGTCCTTAAAATCCAATGTGCCTTATATAGTATGGTGAATACGACTGGAAATGCATACAGTATTTATTTGTGTCCAATATCACGCAATGTTTTACAGTATGCTACCGCATTCATGCAATGGGTCAATAAAAAAACATCACTGATCAAAATCGCATGATATGATATGCATACGGCAGCACGGCGGCACAGTGGTTAGCGCATGTGCGGCACAGTTCATGTCAACCTCCTGCGTGGGTTCAGATCCAGCTCCAGACTTCCTGTGCGGAGTTTGTATGTTCTCCCCGTGCTTGCGTGGGTTTCCTCCGGGCACTCCGGTTTCCTCCCACATTCCAAAAACATGCATTTCAGGTGAATTGGCCGGTCCAAAATGTCCCTAGGTGTGAATGAGCGAGTGAGTTGTCTGTCCCCGTGTGCCCTGCAATTGGCTGGCAACCTGTTCAGGGTGTCCCCTTCCCATTGCCCGATGATTGCTGGGATGGGCTCCAGCACCCCCGCGACCCTACTGAGGATAAGCGGTGTAGCTAATGAGATGAGATGATATGCATACGCAATCAAACTAGGGTTGCAGCGGGGAGAATACAGAAACCTCACCACTAGACCAATAGTAATACAGAAGACATATGAAAAGGCATTCAATTTTATCTCTGTATCGCAATATATATTAAAGGGCCAGAAACGAATGTTAGAGAATGGAGAAAACAGGGAGTTATCCTAAAAGATATAAATAAACACAAAGTCCGGTCCATCCTCAGATGCACCCAAGAGTTGTTTCTTTTGATTTATAATTTTTTTTGCAGTAATTTATATCTTTCAGAACCACTTTCTGTTCTTTGCATTTTCTAAAATTAGTTTCTGGCACTGTGAGTAAATATTGTGTGCTGCACCGGTTTTTCATAAATAAAAACAGTGCGCCTTGTATGTAAAAGATATATATGATAAAATACATTTTTCTAGGGGGTGCACCTCCTGTGCAGAAAATACAGTAAAAATGTTGCTAGGGAACAAAAGACAGCAAATGCACAGGCTCATGTGCTTGTATTTAAAAATATTTGCATTAGTTCCACAAATTGGATTTAATAGAAAATATGAATCCAATCATTTTGCCCATTTAATTTACATTTTTATAGTTTGCCAGCATTCATTTATTAAATTAATTTCTTAAATTATTTTACATTTTATTTTATGTTTGAATTGTTTTGTAATGGAATAAGAAAAATAACACTTGAAACGAGCAAAGTTTTGTTATAGGGCAGATTGCAGATATTTATTCGTCTCTTTTTGTTTTTCTACAATTTTTTGCATCTAAAAATAGTCCCTCTTGTTTTTGTAATTTTATTAAAATTATTCTTTTTTTTAAAGTAAAAAATAGTGGAAAAATTGTTAAAGATGAAACAAAAATAGCAGTTATGTCCAATGATTTGCAACATTTTATGGATTCATCTTATTTTAAACAATAGTAAAATACAAAAGTAATGTTTAAAAAAACATAACTACATAATATAAAATAAAATATATTAAAATCAAAAAGAGGAATAGGAAGAAAACACTACTTCAAAAATATTTTAAAATGATAACAAAAATAGCTGCCATGTCAAATAATTTTGAACTATTTGAGGATTTATTTTATTTGATGAAAATATTCAAAACACATATTAATGCATAATTTAAAATGACTATGTAACATAAGAGAATCCAAACTAAATGTTTTACTTCATTAACTTATTATGTAGTAAAATAATGTTAATTTTTAAAATAAGATTTTTTTTTTTAATTCACCCAAAATAATTTTTAAATATAACAGAATTATATACATATATTAATTAAACTATACTACTTCAAACAAGCAAACATTTTTGAATATTTACTTTGATAATAATTTGGAAACAATAACAGAATACCGGTAGGTAGAATAATACTTCAAAATTTGATAAAAAGTCTTCCAAGAAATTCATACATTAAGTGATATGTAACAGTTACTAACCATTTGAGGAGTGAAGGCACAGATACAGGTTTGAGGGATTTCCCAAAAGTGTCAAAAAGGCAATTTTCTTCCCTTCTACAGCTGGGCAATGGTTTTGTTTTGTTTATTTTTCCACCCACTGTCAATCATCTCTAATAAACATGTGAGACACAATCAATGACTCTCGCAATTTTGTTGTGTTTGACAGTAGGCTGAGATGAAACTCACTTTCATTAAGTGCATTGTAAAATGAGGAGTGTCTTTAATAAGAGCCTTGTTGCACACCTGGAGGCTTGGACCTTATGCCTCCAATTTGAAGTCTGTATCCTCCTCATACTGGTAGTCCATGTAGGCCCGGTCGTACTCCAGATCCTCCCCGTCGTACTCAAAGCCCAAATCCCCCGTCTCATACTCAAATGCCCCCTCATCATCTTCGAAGACGACAGACCCGGCTTCCTCCTCGTTTTCCTCTTCGTTGGCATCTCGTCTGGAGCTGCAGTTTTTCAGAATCCCGTGGATGACGGGCTGGTCCCCCTCCTCTTTTTCTTCTTCCTCCTTGCACCTCCTCTCCTTCCTGGCCTCTCGTTCTTCCAGGAACTCGGCGGCACCTTCCCCTACCACCATCACCTCTTCGCCCACTTTGGGAGGCTCATTGACCGGGTTATGGTCGTAGGAGAAAAGGCGAAGGGATCGTAGGCGCTTCAGGTTGGGAAACTCCGATATCTTGTTGCGGTCCAGGTCCAGGATCTCCAAGCCTTCCATGCCCAGAAGGACTCTGGGGAAGGTCTGGAAGCGATTCCCGTAGAGCCACAGCCCCCTCAGAGCCTCCATGCGGTTTAGGTCTGACGGCAAAGCCTTAAGGCGGTTGTCGCCCATCTGAAGTGATTTCAAATTAGGGAGTTCATAGAGTTCTTTGGGGAACCACTGGAAGTAGTTGCTCTCCAGCCACAGGCAGCGGAGACCGCGGAGGTTTTTGAGTTCGGGCGGGAGCGTCATGAGACGGTTGCTGCCCAGGTAGAGGCGGCTGAGATTGGCCAGCTGGCACACGGCCAATGGGACGTCTTCAATCTTGTTAAAGTCCAGAGCCAAAATGCGAAGACCTTGCAACCGGGAAACACCGTCAGGTAGTCTGCGAAGGGCATTCCCGCAGACATAGAGCTTCTCCAGGTGTTCCAAACCACAAACTCTAGCAGGAAGGTGCTTGAATTTATGGTGACTAAGATCTAAAACCGGGTCGCCGCTCTCCAGGAGCTCATCCACCCCGATGGGAAGCTCCTCCTCAACGTCTATCTCCTTTTTGCGATTCTTCTTCTGCACTATTTGTACCTCTTCACCGTCTTTCTCCTCCTCTTCCTCGGCGTCCTCCTCGTCCCCCTCGCCCTTCCCGGAGGAGTTGCCCATTCCGTTACAGCAGAGTCATGTGATGCGAGTCGTAGTTGGCGGTCGCTTTTGTGCCAAGTTTACAAAAAAAATCATCGCTCAGGCCAGTTAGCTGTCCCCATGCTTGCGGTTGCTACAACAATGCGGAGTAATACAAATAGTAGTAGTAATAATAGTAGTAATAATAGTAGTAATAATAGTAGTAATAGTACAGCAAATTGCCGAACTCCACTTTCTCTGTTGTTAATTTGAGCATCAAAAGTCACATGACATCCACTCACAATAAGTTCAGCAATCCAACTCCTCGACCCTAGGTCATTTGGTCGCTCCGCATCCGAGCCAGGCTGAGGTCTGTCCGAAGGTTCGATCCAAAACACAGGAAATTCCTCGCGCAAACCTCATCCAAAAGTCCACCGTGTGTTGCCATCAGGCTGACATTCACAAATGTTAACTCCCCCTCTTACTCGCCTCTCCCCCTTACCGTGTAACCGGAACGGCTCGGGCGTCAAATCACGTTGTCAAATGTGAGACTCGAGTGGCCTCGGGGAATTTTTTGTTTTTTTAAAGTTGACAACAAGCTAACTAGAAACTTGTTTAGGTGCACCTTATAAAGAGGTCAGCAATCCGAGCCTGGGAACAAGGTTTGTTATTTTCCAGAGTTAGCTCACAGTCGGCTCGTTTTGACAGCTTGAAACACGACCGTGCGTGTCATAGTGCTGCTCAGCATTTCTCTGTCAAGTTCAAACACAAGAGATTTTAATGTACAATGGTACTGTACTCACAAATGTAATTGGTTCTGTGATTAGCTTTGTAACCTGAAACATTTGTAAGTAGAGGCACCTTTTGAATGTAAATGCGCTAATCTGTTCCAAGCCATGCAGAAGTATATTATTTTTGATAAATCATAAAAGAGCATCAGAAAATGAAACAAATAGATGTTAAAATTAGATTACTGTGAGAGGCACATAATGTAAATAAACAAAGAATATAGAAAATAAGAAATATATTTATTTACTTTTTAACTGGCTTCTTGGTTTATTGGTCCTCAGCAGTGTTTTTTGCCTCTTGTTTCTGGAAAAACTGAATTAATGACGTGTGCTTTTGCAGACTTAGGACGATCCTTCGGAAATGCGTGGGACATAGTACGACTTGTTGTTTCCACGAATTCCAAGACTTAGTGGAAATTTGCCAAAATGTCTTCGATACGGGCTGTTGAAATGATAGCTGCGTCCTCCTCGTCGACACAAACACTCCCGTTTGTCATACCTTATTATTATTTCTTGCTTTATTTTGATGGCCAGACAAAGTTTCTTCGTCTTTTCTCTCCTTGTCCATTTTTCTGTATGTCTTTTGTGTCGTCCATTACAAATGCTATCTCTTTGTAGAGGTACCATAGACTGTTTACAAAGCCGGAAGGGGACACAAAGAGCATGCTGGGATTCGCGCTTACGCATCGGGTTGCCAGGTAGAACTCTGAGAGGGGTGAATGCCAGCATGTAGTCCATTGTATTTTTGACTTTGTGTCCTGAAACTGCAAATATTTTCCCATTCAGGTACTTCGTAACCTGAAACTTTTGTTTGTAGAGACATTCGTAAGTAGAGGTACCATTGTAGTTTATTAACAAATGCATTTAAATAACAATATCTGTGTGTTTAGTTGTAATGTACAAGTTGATTGCTAACAGAACTTTTTAAAAAGTAAACCATTACAGTATTTTCATTTTTAGCTTTCCCTGGGGTAGCCGTTTTCAAAGTTATCGTCAAGGTTCAGCTAACAACCGATCATGGATAAGCTGCTTTCTCATGCGGAGACTAAGTTGGCCATTGGCTGATGACTGATCTACATCTAATCTCAAAATGGCCATTCCCAGATACAGATTAAAACAGTAAAGTTTGGTTTGTTACCTCAATTTCTACAAATTTTCACAAAAGATGTGTTTAGACTTGTAAGGGCCCATGCAATACAATATTTTAGGTAATCTTTAGTTTTGAAGTCCGTCTTACCGTGTCTCAGGTCGAACGTTTTGACATATATCTTAAACTTAAATATTGCAAGTCTAACACTGCACTGTTAGCAAAGAACTCTTATCATTTCTAGTTTACAGCATCTGTCAGAACCAGAACAGGAGGAGGACCCAGATGCGTAACGTTTCTCACACAGGCTTTATTTTACGGGAATGGCGTAGTCATGCACATTATGACAAGCGCCAGTGATTCGGGGATCGTTGGGCGGAAGAAGTAAGGCAGAAGTCTGGCGTGGAACAACAGGAAGCCAGAGGGTGACGAGATCGATACCGGTTACACAAGCAGATACCGGACAGATGGGGTCGATACCGGACAGGAAGGGACAGACTGGATCGATATCAGATACAGGAGACAGATATCAGACAACACGAGACAGATGGGATCGATAACAGTTTGTATATTTTTACTTTTTTTTAAATTATTATTTTGGTGTATTTTTTTTACTGTAACAGAGTGGATCTGCAATATTTGAGAAAATAAATATTGTGAAAGACATTTTTTTTACCTGAACCCCCAAAACCAACAAAACTATATGAGGACAGAACCCAAAAAACGTCACTGGGAAAGATTATTGTTTTTCTCAATTTGCTAGATATTTTCAAGTTTTAAAGCTTAAAATGTTAATACTTAAAAGACCAGATTTCTTTAGCAACAGAAAAGCAAATAATGTAAACATTATGATTTTTGCTACTTTTAAAGCTTGACTTCCTGCAGTGCAGAGCTTGAAGTATTGAGAAAAAAATGTAGTTAAACAAAAATCTAAATTGAAAACGTAAAGAGAACATTTAGTATATGTAATTTTATTTTCTCTTCTTTTTTTTCATTACTTAGTGTTTGTCCCAGCATGAAGACCCATGATAAAGATATGTAATTCTTTCTCATGAAAACGTCTCATACAGTGGTTACCTCTACTTACAAATGTTTCTAAAAACGAAAGTTTCAGCTTACAAAGTACTTGAACACGAACATTTTCCCTCTAGTTCCAAAGGCCTCTCAGAATACGAAGTCAAAAATACAGTACAGTACGCTGTGCTATTAGCCGTTCCTAGAGTTTCCCGAAAGTAAACAAACTGGTTGTTGCTTAAAATCTGCCTGGCCACCGAGTGCGCATGCGTGCTTCCAGCATGCTCTTCGTGTCACGTCAGAGTTCATAAATGGCGAGGAGAAAGGGTTCTGGCAAGATAGCCCAAATTTAAGACATTTCCGCCAAATTTCATGAAGGCTTGGAATTTGTGAATGGGAATCACCCGGAAAAAGTGTATGCATTGGATTGTCAAAAGCTGACAAAAGCAGACCGGGTTGGATCAGTTTTTCAAGAAACGTCAGGCAAAAAGGTAAATAAATATGTTTATGTTTTACTTTATTCTTTGTTTTTTTTTAAGTTTGTGCCTCTTGTTTTATGTTTATTTTGTGGATATCTAATTTCAACATGTATTTGTTTCATGTTGTGATGCTCTTTATGATTTATTAAAATATCCTGTACTTTTGCAGGGCTTGAAACGGATTAGCGCATTTACACTCAAAATTCGTCTCTACTGACAAAGTTTTCAGGTTACGAAGCTACTCCCAGAACGACTTCAATTTGTAAGTAGAGGTACCACTGTATTCCCGCTGCAGCTTTATTAGTGGGTAGTTGTCAAACATGTCTGACATCACAACCATTTGAACTTGAATCCCCCCGGTGACTTAAATTCAGAAAGCCGAAGATGATGATTCAGTGGGGGACAAACAGGTTCCCAGTAGTATTCAAACATTCAGGGAAGTAAAAACTAACCTCCAAAGAAGGGCCTCTGTTTTCTCGCAAAGCTTTTTATTGACCAGTTAAAAAGCTGTGACGACAACATTCGTGTTGTAAAGTCGCGATACAAAACAGGCGCAAGCGTCCCGGACAGCGAAACACAACTTGACTAACATCAATTCTGTGAACGACTGAATAATCCCTGCCTGCTTCAACGTCTTTATTGCCACTCCTAGACTATAAAACAGTCCTTCTATTCATAAAAAATATCACATTTTTGTTGACAAGTTTCTTTTTTCGAGATGTTTGTATTCTTCTGCCCTCAGGTGACTTAAGACTATCACAGTTCACAAATCCGTTAACCGTCAGGGTTTTTAGGGCACCACTTCCTGTGGTGTGTTTTAGGTAAGTACAGCCTGGAGGCTGTTTTTTGGGGGGTTGTGGGTTTGCTCCTTAACATAAAACCTGTGAATTCAGTGTTCCAGCCCCAAGTTCCTTCATATGTGGAATTCATAGGCTGATTTAGGCGGCAATAGCTCAGGAGGTAAAGCACTCCTCTTGGGATCAAGAGGTTGCATGTTTGATTCCAGGCTCCTCTGTGTTATATATCAAAGTGTCCTTGGGCAAGACACTGAATCCCTAATGCCCCCCATAAGCATGGCTGCTATCGGTATGTGTGTGAATGGGTAAGTGTGAAGCACATTGTAAAGCCCTTTGGGAGGTCTTAGTTCACTTGAAAAGCGCGATATGAATGCAGACTATTTAGTTAGTATGTTTAAATCCAAATGGTACAAGATGTCGGTAAGAAACAGCACTGTTATTCTTATATAGTAGTTGCCCGTGATAATTTTACGGCCGAGTAATCATTATTTAATGTTGTTTATGTTTTAATTTTAACGGTACAATATTTGACCACTAGGTGTCCGTGTAGCATACAGTGCGACCGTAAATGAGTCCTACAAGGTAAAAGGAAAAAGAACTAGCTACGGAGAGTCCGGTGATCAGACAGTAGCCTTCTCCCTTAATTTACCAGGGTAGCCTTGCAGGGATTTATCTTGTCACGCGTGACTTCCAGTATTGCACAATGTCTGACCATTTCCTTTTTTTGCACTATGATGTCTATGCTTGCACCAATGTATATGCGGACTATTTTTGCACCATGATGACTTTGCACCAAATGCAATATTGCACAACCGTTACGATACAACGTTATCACGACAACCCTGTATGTAACATCCCACATGCTGACATTGTTGTGTAAATACCATGTAAATTATAACTATAGCCTTATTCCCCTTGTTTTATAACATTATCTTCTCTGTTCCTTTATCTTCTTGCTCATACCCTCACTATGTGTAAAACTGGAGTGTCATGCCCAATTTCGTTGTCACAATATGTTAACCCATTTGTAACAATGACAATAAAGGTATATTCTATTCTATTCTATTCTATTCTATTCTATTCTATTCTATTCTATTCTATTCTATTCTATTCTATTCTATTCCCTCAAGTATTGAAGTAATTCTGTTATAGTTGTTACACTCTCAGTACTCATTAAACCCTAGACAACGTGATATAGGTTGAGACCAGCTTGGTTTATTTATTTATTCATTTTTAAAGAAAAACGCCATTGTAGTAGCAACCACCCCAGAAAGTGGTGTTTTTGGCTATTCATACATTTTAAAGCCTTTATAGTATACATTCATAGTATAGTATCATTTCTTCAGTAGGCCAGTATATGTTGTTTTTAAATGCACATTTAGCTAAGAACATTTTTAGGAAGTGGATATTACAGTTTTAAGCTTTTATTAAAGGGACAGTGTGTATTAATCGACAGCTAAATGTCGCTGCTTCGTGAAGTGCTACCACAAAGTAGTGCTAAAAAGCAACAGAAGGATTAGAAACTACAAAGACTGAAAGTGACCAACTTTTTTCTTCGCAAGGTTAGTGTTTTTTGGGGCATCCGTAGCAGCAAGATTGCAGAATAATAAGTCAGCTGCCTCTATGTGAGGCTCCTGTTATCTAAATTTCTTGACCTATAACTATTTTAAACAATACACGTTTATTATTTATATCAATATTGGTATCAATATTGGTAGGAGGCATTCAATAATACACACTTGAACGAGTAATGTTTTTTGTTTAGGTGATACAACAAATTGCAACTCAAACTGCTGTATAAAATATTTAATACATGTATACAGCACATTCATCTATTAATTAATGTGTGTGTAAAAAAAACAAATGCACATAAATAAAATAGAAATACAAACTTATAAGGTTCAGACAATCAAAATAAAAAAATGAATAATTTGAATATCGATACAAAAACTGCGATAGCAATAATATAAATGATTTCATGATTCTTGATTCACTATACCTACTTGTTTTAATAATATTGTAGTATTCGTTTTATGTCCCAGTTACAACACTAATGAAAGTACTATTTACAAAAACATTATATATAATTGTACAAGTAAGCACAAAAGCACAAGACAGGAGGTGTCCGGCCCCTCAACAAGATTTAAACTTGTGTATTTGGCAAGATAGTGGACAAAAGCAAGAACAGAATATTGTGGAAAAAATATATTACTTGACAGAAGCGAGATGGACTTTTGCAAAATTGAAAATTGCCGTATATTCCAGACCATAAAGTGTTCTTAAAAACCCAATTTGGCCAGAACTTTGAAAGTTCGCCTTTTAACCTGGTGCACCTTTAAACAATGATTGTGCAATGATTGATCAAATCGATTAACATGGCTAACCTTATTTGTAAAACATTGTCATATTTTATTCAGACATAAGGCGCACCGGATTATAAGGCACATGAAATTGAGGCTACAGTAAGAATCCAAAATCGCAAGAAAACTATCACACCATTTTTACGGTATGCTGATTTGTTCAGTGCATTCTGATGGGTTAAAGAGTCACTCTACTTCTTCACCAACAAATGTTTGAGAATGGAGAAAACAAAGTATTTTAAAAATGCTGTACAAGCTATTTTATAAATGTATACATATTGAAACGAGACGTTGTTGATGCACAGATTGAGAAATAGAGAGACAGTTTAACCCGCTAGAATGCACTATGCAAATCAGTGTTGCTGGCACAGTAATAATAGTGTGATAAGAGGATAAGCTCTAATACATCTTTATGTTATTCATGGCACTGGTGGTCTACTGGAAAGGTGTTGGTGCTCTCACTACTTGGGTTTAATTCCCTTTTCCCTAAAATGTTGTGATTTTGTCCCGCGACCAATAAATCATTGCATTAATATACAGACGCTGCTCGACCTACAAAAGAGTTCGTTCGTAGGTTGAATTTGTTCGTAAAGTTGCTTCAGTGCTATGTTTTGTATGTTTAAGGTTTATATAAGTATCCTGTATTGTTTTATACTAAAAAATAAACATTTCATAAAATAATATGCTCTATAATGATAATGTTGCTTTTAACTTACTTTTGGAAGATGCGCTTCAAGAGGTCCTACTCCGAAAAAAAAAGCGTTCCAACCATTCTCTCAACCGTATCAAGCTTTTTTATTCCACTTTTGTTTTAAAAAGAAACGGCTCACTTTTCTTCACACTTTACACCAACCGTATTAAATGGATGCACGAGATATTAAACAAATAAAAACGTTCTCTCACAGTACATGTTGTTATGATTACCCATGGACCATGAAGTAGAAGCCGGATTTCTTCTTCGGGGTGGATGCTGGGTGACCTCTCACAGTGCCACGCGGCGGAAAGAAGCACTACAGCACAATCCTCTACTCGGAAAATGGTGCACACATTACAAAATCTAACTAACAGCAATGTCCGGATATTTTTCGACATCCCGAAAAAAAACGTTTGTATCTACCATTTTGCGTAAGTTTAATGGTCGTAAATAGGGGAGTGTCTGTACACCATGAGTGTACATAGAGCCCAACGGTCATAAATGAACACACATAGTAGCTCTTACTGTAGTCTGTTTTATGTAACTTTTATTCTGGTGCATCTTATGTATGAAGAAAATATGACAAAAGACTATTTTTTTGGGGTACGTCTTATAATTTGGTGCGGTAATTACAGTACATCACCCTTCTGCAGAAGACTGCCTCACAAATGGACTCGGAATGCCCGTCCGAGCCGCAGGGTCAGACATGGAGCGCCACGGCCTTTCAAGCGTGTAGGCGGGTGCGCTGCTTTGGTCTGCTGCTTGAGGATAATCCCCTCTGATATGCTGATTTTGCCGCTATGCACTTTTCTGCCCCACTTTCTGACGGCCCCGAAATGACTCTGCTCGCTTTGAACAGTCGACGGACAAGACGGCTGCGAGGAACTCGACCGATTTGACTTCAGAGGAGAACGCAAATGAACGAATAATTGTCCGTCCGTTTTGAAGAAAATGCACAAAAAAAGTGCACTAGCAAAAACTTAGCTTGTTAGTTTTGAGTAGCAGCCGGAAAAAGGATATACCAGTGCCAACCAAATTTTTAGTAAAACTGATGTTCGATGGCCTGTTGAAAATTGGATTTTAGGGCTTTATACAGTAGAGGGATTTCCTTGAGTATTCGATTGTGTACGTGGTTAAAGTATTATAAATCCCCCCCTCATATCTTTCAGATTTAATTTCCCCCTATGTTCCGGTCCGGAGCCTTCGTTTTGAAAGCGCTGGGCTACTGGTGATCCTAAGAGCCAAGAAGATTTCTGCAGGTTCCAGAGCCTTCTCCATCTGGGCACCGGTGCTGTGGAATGCTCTTCCCCCTGAGATCTGATGTGCAACCTCAGTGGAAATGTTTAAATCTAAGCTTAAAACCACTTCTACTTTAAAGCATATGAATAACCTATATTTTTTGTCGACAATATCTGTGTATTATTTGTTATTGCAACATCCATTGCAGCCTGGTCATTTTCCTCATGTTGATGTTTTTGAGTTTTTCCCTGCTCTCATGTTGGTTTCAGATCAGGGGATGGTGTAATAATAGTCTGTGCAATAACCTGTGCAGTCCTTTGAGACTCTTTGTGATAAAGGGCTATACAAATAAAAATGACTTGACTTGACTTAAAACCATATAAGGAAGTCATGCAAGTTATCTTGTAGCCGCCCTTAAGATTTTGAGACTGATTTTGAAGTTTTTCATTAATTTTCCTCAAAAGAACTATCTAAAAACTGCTGGGGCATAATTCTTGCCAGACCATCTGCAAATTCCAGCTAAATCCAGTCTGAACGAGATTTGGAGTGAGTACAAACCTTAAAAAAACCCAGGCAATGCCCATTGTGAACGACACAGAGCTCGTTCTGACTGCTCATTTACAAACCTAATACAGATTCTTTTTTTAAAATTGTATTTTAATAAAAACCTCAATAGAAATGTTTCGCTTCAACAATTGTATTTACATGTCTAGTCTCGCAACCCGGATGTCGATGAGAACACACAGAAAGGAAAAAGCTCTTGTCTTTCGGGGAACACTCGGCCAGCCCCTGATGTACATGTGGCCCTCAAAGAGTAAAAGGTTAACCTCATTAAGTATAAAACTATTCTCTCTATTTTTATTTCATAAAGATGTTGTGCATAAATCATTGACTTTTTGCACGTGCTTTTTGATGACTTTGATCTGAGATTCTGCCTGTCTCTATAAACGTTGAGTGTCCTCCATTGAGGCTACCATCCCTCTAAGCTTTGATGGCTAGCTTCTCTTCGTCACAAAGAATGTGGCTAGCTTGCAGATCTCCATCAAAGGGTAGAGCTCGCTAAGTAAAACGGTACAACTTAAATGATTAACGTAGGATTGCAATTAAATCCCTGAAAGACATTTTTAAAGAAATCTGTGCTCTACTTTTTAAAACAGAGCTTGCCGTTTATTTCCAGGATTTTCAGAATATTTTTTGAGGATCTTCTCACACACCAGTTCACCTGCTAACAGGGTGTTTGAATTATCTATATTAACAGCTGGTCAAGGTCAGTATTACACCACTCTTATAATGGGTCCTTCTATTATGTGTGTTTTAAAAAGCATTATAATTTTATTTCATATTTGCATATTGTATTATGGATTCGGTACACTATAATAATAAAACAACATAGCATTAAGTAAGCTCCTAATCAATTAAGCTAACTAGCCTGATGCTAGGTATTGGTTTATTTTATATTATCCCGATCAGGATTTAGGTCCTTAAGTCCTACTCAGTTTTTTTTAGCTGATACTTCTACTCTCCCAAAAATCAAATTCTAAACTAATTCTAAAGACTTTTGCTTCAATATTTGACCAATACATGTCGCTGTAATGTGTAGTGCAACCGAAAACGAGTGCTACAAAGCAATATAGGAAGAATTCGAACTTGAGGAGACTCAAATTGACTAGACCGCAATATTTCTGTTCAAAGTTTTAGTTTTTGGGTTTGGGGGTGTTTGTAGCAGCAAGATGGCGACAATAATGATACCTCTCTCTTGGGGAGACAGATGTTATGTAAAATAAATTTTAAAAAGATTAACCCACAAGTATTTAAAAGGCACATTTATATAATGGTTCATGCATTTTGCTAATTATACAAATAAATTGACGCGTTCTAAGGGATGGGCAGGGCACCTGTATGATGCAGTAGGGGTAAACCAGTGAAAGCTGTCGGGCCCTGCTGTTGAACAAAAGAGTGTGTTGTGTCACACTGACCCGAGTGACACGGTCGCTTTCTTGTGTCCCGTTTCATCTGGAGAAACGAAAGCATGACAAACTTAGGTGCAGAGGTGCCTAACGTGTTTGGGTGTTTGGGCATTTGGGTTGGCCATGGTCCAAAAATGTTTCTGTGTGTTTTTTGCAATTTTTTCCCCTTTTTATCTTCTTTCTTATTGTATGTGTTAGTCTTGGCGTCAGTCACCTCTCTTGAGGGATATGACCAAGGTTGATAGATAGAAATACAAATAAATATATATTTTTTCAATTAATTATGTATTTTACCACTACATGGGGCTTTTTATTATTTTAAGGTATTGTATCTGGTTTCTCTAATAGAATGATAAGAATCAGCTTAAATTTAGCAAAACTTGTCTTGTATAGAAAGCAAGGAGGTGGTAATATGTGACATAATATAAATTTAGCTGTAAAGAAAAATACAATTCACAGTAATTCACTGCCAATTATCAATTTCATTCTTTATACCATTAACCTCATGAAGATACCAATGTGAAATGTTATCAGTTTAGGTAAGCCTATACATTTACTTGATTTAACAGAAAAATATGTTGAAATACTCAGGGGCAAAAGAAAATACAATTAAAAGTGGGGTGCCTCATTAGAAGAGTCTTTAAAAAGTAGAATATTTTCTCCATTTAGTATGTGTTAACGATGCCCAACTGAGTTCAAACAGCCTCTATGATTTTTTTTTTCCCTACCGCACTTATCTGCTTTTATCTTAGTTTGAGCACTGCTGTTCCAAGACTCAAAACAATTAAGGAAGCAAAAAGGGGGTTGGGGGAAGAGGGGTATTGAATGATGTCATGCTCGTTCCCGCGTTCTTTGTTAGTGTAGCCTGGTGAAAGTAAGAAAAGGCCTGTTTCAAATACTGTCCAAATGCCGACCCAAACCCCCCAAAAGATTAGAAAATCAGATTTTATTCGTATTTGAGGCATGCGTTGACTGAGGCTGAAATCATGACTTTCAGCCAGGAGATGGCACCAGAGAGAAGCAAATTTTCACGTTGCGGACACCACCTTTAACTGCTTCACTGCCAACAATCCGTTTTAGGTTCAATACTCTTGACGGTTTAAGACGTCAATCCTCCATTGTCAATTGAAGTAGGTTGGCAATGTGTTAACTCTGCTGCCAGTGAATGAGTTGAAATGGGCAGAATTTACTTTCAATAATCAATAGTTTATCATTTTGAGGGTAGAACAGAATAAAACTGTCTTTTTGTCATTGATAACAGCTTTGTGAACATTGTTTGCAACGAGAATATACTTGGCACTCCGGGTACACGTAATAAAGACCGAAAAGAGAAAAATGAGTTAAAAGAACTTTAGGATAAATAGGCAAAAATATTTACAAGGTAAAATGCTCGCTTAGGACAGAGTGTGAGAGCAACCAAGAACATGTGAGTCCCTTTTTTATTTATTTGGGTCACGTTCAAAACCTGCAGATAATAAAGCGCTAAATGTCATAGCCGTGTACTAAAGACATGCCCTTTTTCTATTGCCAGATTTGATTTCAAATGAATTGCATCAATAATTTGCGGCAGATGCATGATGCCTGTTCGGCAGATCAAATTCATCATGAATTATTTGCATGCATGTTTCCTTGCTCATTGCCCTCCTTATCTTGTGTTACGAGCACACACAGAAAAACACAGCAACACGTGTCCCCTCATCCCCAAGCCTGAATTTTTTGAAGACTGCAATGGCAGTATGTGGTTGCTCTTTGAAATGGGCGCCTGAGGCCAGCAGACAGAGACGGTGTTCTGAAATTCCTTCCTACGCCTCGATACATCCTACCAATGCCCAGTGCAGGCACGCGCACAAGCTAATAGCGATATGTGATTTTGGAAGTGGTGAGTACTTATTAGTGTTGTTTCTGTTTAGTTTGATTTGACTCTTTTACTACTTCAAAATGATCATTTCTGTGGTAGTTTTTTAAGATGGTGTTCATTGACTATGGTAATCACGCAGTGTATTTATGCATGCCAACCCAAATTTTATATCATCAGTAAAAGTTTTGATCGCAATCATTGAGTTTCACTGCTCCTTCTCTTACTTGATATAAATAAAACAAAATCACTTCTGTCAGTTCAACCTATAGTCCTGGGGTGGCGAACACGTGGCTCTAGAGCTGCATGCGGCTCTTGGCCAATAAGAATGCGGCTCTTTGCCTCATCTTATTTTCTATATACTGTGGCTCTTTGCCTTGTTTCATGTTTAGTTTTTTTTGTGTGTATTGAGGGTGGACACTTTCCTTGAAATCAACACAAGAACAATACTTGTTGTATTGTAAGGAGAGGAGTGTGTTATGGGAAATAATACATTTTTAATTGTGTGCGTTTGTGTGTGTCTGTCATGGCAGGTCAATGCGTGGTGTGGCTCTTTGACTCTCACAGTTAAAAATTTCGGCTCTTTGTGTCAAACTTGTTCGCCACCCCTGCTATAGTAGGACATCTCTATAGGGTAAGGCATTTGGGCAAATCACCGGCGATCGGTTTAGGCCTTTACTTAGGAAGGGATACAGAGCCCACAACAGGAAGGACTAATGACTGGTGATCAATCACAAAGTTTATGATGTCACGCAGTGGGCCAAGAAATACCCAAGAGGCATTCGGGTCATCACGCCAGAGAGGACACCACGAAATAACTGAGCATCGTTTGGATTTTGGATTTGGAGCCACCCCCTGTCGGATACTTGGCGGAAACTGAACCCAGCCAGGACAGGCAGAGGAATGTGAGTTTTCCCTTCCAAATTTGATCATAAAGATCGCAAATTCATGCCCCTGCCTCTTTTGTACTTCCAGGTAGTAGGTGTCTATGACTTTCAGGTTTTGCAATCAGGTTTGAGTCTTCTCAGTCCACTTGCTCACATCCTGATGCTGGAGGACCTGGCCTGGTCGCTCGTATGGATCAGGGCAGCCCGATGATGCTCTGTGCCGTCTTGCTGGCCACTGCTTTTTTCCTTGCTCTCATGTAGGTTTTAGATCAGGGGGTGGTGTAATAATAACAATCTCTGTAGTTTGGAATAATCTGTGGCCTGTGCAGCCCTTTGAGACTCTTTGTAGTTAAGGGCTATACAAATAAACATTACTTAACTTGCTCAGGTAACAGGAACATTGTACTCCCTGCATTATCTTTTTTTACAACAAATTTACAAATTCAAAAGCGGACCATTTTCTGGTGAGTTGTTTGCAAAAGGACAATGCCTAACTCGCATTGTCTACTGTTTAAGATCTACCCCGAATGGGTGTAGCATGATTTGGGTCACTTGTTGGTCTTCCAAAAATATTCATCATAAAATCATAAAAATTTCTCATTGACTTACACGTTTTCTCTGACCACTGAGCATTACTTGGGTCAAAAATGTTTATACTGTAAAATAGATCCCTCATTTATTACAGGAGTTATGTTCCAAAACAAACTTATGATAGTCGAAATCTGTGACGTATAAACATTTTTTTTTTTAGAATTAAATATTCCGTCATACACTGTAACCAAATAACAAACCCTTTTAACATGCTCAAGCATTTGTTTAAAAAAAAAGAGAAGTATAGTATAGAAGTAATTTTATTTATTTTATAAATAACTACTGTTCCTGTCAGCCAATCAGACTGCAGAACACAATGCAAATCCCTGAAGTAGTGAAAAGTAAACCGAGTTATAGAGTGGGATTAGTGTATATTAAATTATGTCATATTTTAAATGTAATTATTTAAGTAAAATTTTACATACAAATCGTGGCATATTCATATACTCTAAATACAGTTCGGTCAAAACTGGACTTAATTTGGGTCCTGTTTGGAATCAATAGTGCAAAGTAGGTTATCATCATGTTGACAACTTAATGGCAGTACTTGCAACTGAAGTAGTTGAAACCTGCTGGTAAGGAGGTGCAGGCAGATCCCCCCCGTGGCTGTGCTCCGAATGGCTGCAGATACCATACAATCTGCGAGCGGCAAGAGTAGGGCGCAGCCATAAAGAGGAGTCGTCTGCACTTACCCGGAGGAGGGAACCGGAGCTCCACTGTGGGGGTCCCGGCAGCAATGGCTGGCTATTCAGGTGGTTGTGGAAAGTAGAAACAAGAAGGGAGAGGACCCATCTGAGGACTGGAGGATGCTGCTTGGGAGGGTGGGAAGAAATCCCACTTGAGAAGACAGAGCTGTGCCCCTGCACAATAGTATTGCCCTTTACATATTGGTTAACTGCTGTTAAAAGTGTCGATAAAAATTGTTCAAACCTCATATTGTTAGAATATGATATAATGAAATTGTGAATGTATTTAATTGCTGTTAAAAGTGTCAATAAATCCTCATATTGTTAGAATATGATATAATGAAATTGTGAATGTGTTTAATTGCTGTTAAAAATGTCGACAAAAAATGTTCAAACCTCATATTGTTAGAAAATGATATAATGAAATCGTGAATATGTTTAATTGCTGTTAAAAGTGTCGAGAAAAATTGTTCGAACCTCACATTGTTTATTTGCTGTTAAAAGTGCCAATAAAAATTGTTCAAACAAAAAATTGCTTAATTAAATTTAAATTAGATAACAGTTAATGGACATTTCAGTTACTCGATTAAAATTGTTTAGGTTGAACAGGTTTATCTGATCATCAGCAAGACTCCTTCTGACTGAACTTATTATGTTTTTACCTCTGTATTAAGTAAGCCACTAGGCCTTTGTCTGATTCTAATGCTACACAATATGTCAACTTGGTTGAGGTGTCTCTTTCAATGCAATATGCAATACAATCACAATAAAAACACTCTCCATTTTCGGGCACCTTTTCCTTCCCTGTGTAGGACTTGGTCTGGTCTTTGTCTTACTATCTTTGGTACTTCACTTGTTATGTTCCATTTTAAGGTGTCCTGGGAATGGGATCAATGGCGCTCATCTTCTTTGCCAGGTAAGTGATTAAATACCGCATGGCTTATGTTAAATCCTCCATATAATGTAAAGGTAATGTACTGTACTGCTGGTAGTTTATGAGTTTAAATCATTGTAGAATGCTCCTGTATTGGAGAACAAACCCTCAATTGCGCCCAGATTTCAAGACGGTTTAGTGAGATTCGATCTGCAACCTCAGTGGAACTGTTTAAAACTAGGCTTAGAACACACTTCTATTCTATAGCTTACGAATGACCAATATTTCACGTTGACAATATCTGTGTATTATTTGTTATTGCAACATCCATTGCAGCCTTGTCATCCTGGAAGGGGGATTATTTTATGTGCGGTTCATTTCTCAAGGTTTCTTCATTTTCCTCATGTTGAGGTTTTGGAGTTTTTCCTTGCCCTCATGTAGTTTTTAGATCAGGGAATGGTGTAATGATTCTGTGGTTTGCAATAATCTGCGGTCTGTGCAGCCCTTTGAGACTCCTTGTGATTAAGGGCTATACAAATAAATTTGACTTGACTTGATGAACAAAATTGAGCCATGTGTCTCATTACTCATACTTGTTTTACAAGGAACTACAAATGCAACCTCTCATTCTCAATATTTACATGTCCATGAGGTTGCGTTGAAATCAAGTCCCAACAGTTATGATAATTCAAATCATAATACTGGAATGCATGGTTTCTGTAATAATGATAGGAGGCCGCTGCGGCAAAAAGCCACCCAATTTTTTTTGTACAGTAGCTGCTTGTTTTTATGCAGGGGTTGCAATTCAAAAAGGTTTTGTGTTAGTCAACATATGTGAAGTAGAACCCTTTATTTGTTTAAATATCAAATACTCTACTATAAATTTAAACCAAAGAACAACCCCTGTTTACAGGCTCAAGCGTTTGTTTAACAAAAGGTGGGGTGCAAATTTTCTCAATTATGTATGTGTTAATAATTGCCAACTCAGTCCAAAGAGCCTTTGTATATATTTTTTCACTTTGGCTATCTGCTTTTATTCTACATGTTCATCTTGGTTCCGGCCACGGAGTGCATTGGGATGGACGAACAAAGACGGTACACGGGGGTTGTCGAGTATTTCACGCGCATGGTGGTTGTTTTTTTTTCATTGTAGGATGAAAATTGCAAAAGTAAGAAAAGGAATGTTTCAAATACAGTCCGAATGTTAACCCGAAACCCCGGAAAGATGAAATAAGAATAGTGTAATTAAGTGCGTCTAAGAGTGCCATGTTCATGTATGCGGCACACAAGCAGCTTGACAGAGGTTGCAATGATGGTTTCAGACAGAATATGTCGTCAGCGGTTAGAACATTTTAAATTTATGGACAACACCTTGGACAAATAAAAATACACCAATTTGGCCCCAAAAAGGTGAAATATCCTCTTGTTTTATCAGGGTGACGATATACAGTATTATCGTGATATTTTTGCTAGTTTTAGTTGGCAGGCCGTATTTAAAACTAATTAAAAATGAATTCCTAACATTCAAATCTATCCACCTTGCTTCAGGTTATATTTTTTATCATCGGTGAATGTTATTGGAAAAACAAAAAATGCTTTCACCTCCCTTTAGCAAGTGTAGAAGTCCAACTTTGTTGGCGAAAGAAGGAATCTTCCTCTAGCTTTTGGTGCTTTTGTAGGTCCAGAGCGTTTTGTCGACAAAATAACAATTAGAGGAACTCGACCATAAAAACTATTGCACGTACGGTACAACTTTGACCCAAACATTACTGACACACACACAGACACATGCAGAAAAGGGGTGGGTAAGTGTTTATCCAATCAGAACGAAGAACACAATGCACGATGAAAATCTGCGAAGTATTGAATCACAAAAAGTTAACTGTTATGCAGCGTTGGATTACTGAATAAATTCCAGCCTTTTTTTGTTATCTTGATATTTTGTGTTCACTTTTAAGGTTTCTGGAGAGCCACGGGTTCATGTGGGTGACTCAGATGAACCACCTACTGATAGACATTGATCATGAAAAGCAGCAAGACTGGCTCACCAACATTTCCCCGATATTATCATTACTTAAACTTACATTTGCATGGTGGCGGCACGGCGGATAGGTGGTTAGCACGCAGCCCCATGGTGCAGAGGTTCAGGGTTCAAGTCCAGCTACCGTGTAGAGTTTGCATGTTCTTCCAGTGCCTGCGTGGTTTTCCCGCGGGCACTCCGGTTTCCTCCCACAAATTCCAAAAACATGCATGTCAGGTTAATTGGCCGGTCAAAATTGTCCCTAGGTGTGAATGAGCAAGAGAGTTGTCTGTTTCTGTGTGCCCTGCAACTGGCTGCCAACCAGTTAGGGTATTTCCTGCCCACTGCCCGAAGATAGCTGAGATGGCCTCTAGCATCCCTGTGACCCTACTGAGGATAAGCTGTGCAGATAATGGATGGATGGACATATGCATTGTGTTTTGTCAATTAGTTGCAAGCCACCTGTGACACAGAGAACTCTCCATTACGTGGACATCTCAACTTTAAAATTGAACACCAGTACGTCTCTCAAGCAGTTACACTAAAAAGAGTTATGGTAATAAATCATTTGGCATTTTCTCATTTCAGTCGTTTTCCAATGATGCCACATCACAACTATCATCAAGTGGCGGCGCTGTTGCGCACCTTGTGTGGTAAACAAAAGCAACAAGTAAAGACACTGAGGAAAGGCGTGATTCATTTTGTAGGTCAATGAAGACCTTGGGGGATTTCTGGCTTGATGCATATCTGCATATATGACTTTATATGACATTTGGTTTGGTTCTATTCAATAAAATAGATCGTGGATTTTGGGAACGTGGGCAGGAATAATGACAAGTGTCAAAGTTAGGTAGGATAAATTGGAATGACCACAAGAATGTACAGTATCAAATATCATTTAATCATCTTGATTTGAAGTCATTCCCCATCATATTGACAATCCTTTTGATTTCCAATTCCCGTATGAATACATTAGAGCAGAATAATTCAATTAAGACAAGTGCAGAAAAACAGCACAGAGTAAAATTCATAGATTGCATGCGGATTGAAACTGCAGACATGCTATTCTTGTCTCCCTGCTTCCTATTGTAAACAAAAGTGGGCAAATCATTTAACAACAGCATTCGATGTATGTTAAAACGTCTGGCACAAATTATGCTGTATTCACACTGAAAACGGTCATTGATCATTGAGATTGTTATCAACAGACACAAATACTGTACATCACATTTAATTATTTCACACAAGGACACATTAATTTGCGTGCATACAAAACAGAAGAAAATAAATATACAATTGAAATGTGTACAATGTGTAAATATGCTGCAAACAGCATTTGTTAAAAAAAATAAGTGGGTCGGGGCATGCATCTTCAGTTCACGCTCCCGGAATCGATTCGTTCCTGACGACGCTTCATGACCTCTTGAAGTTCGCTGTCGCCGCTCGATTTCTGCCAGAAATAAATTCACCAAAGGCATATTATTATAAATATATTTACATGAGAGCGTGAGTGTGTTTTTAAACTCAGGATTAGGTTCAAAATGGGAAGCCAATGCAAGGCAGATCGTTTTAGGTCTCATTTCTATGTTTAAAATCTGTAGTCTTTTTACGATAATTGTGAAGTAAAATGGCGAAACAACAGTTTGTTGAACTCCCAGGCTCCTTGAGGACCTAAACTGCATTTCTGCTTTAGGTCAAAGGTGGCAGTCTTGATTTTGAACAACTACGCAATGCCTCTTTGTCTATTAATAAGTTTGGCAGAAATGAGCTCTCCGGTGCTCATGTGGGAACTATTATTTATTTTGTGTAGATCCCCAAGTATTCTACATCCCGATCCTCCAGGTGATTCCAAGCAGAGAAACCTCCAAAACATGCAGGACATGCGGCTCTCCAGGACCGGGTTGGCCACCCCTGGTAGTAGTTAGAATTGTTTTTACTTTTTTCCAGTGAAGTAGGTAAAATATGAATGGACGAATGGACAAATGAACAGCCTTTAGCGTTAGTTTCGAAGAAAACTAAACAGCAGAAAATACAAAGATCCTTAGTTTGAAGGTCAAACGTAACTGGTAGGAGATTGACTTTACTAAAGTATTTGCCTTGTTGATAAATGAAGAAAGGAAGAGCTTCTAATCTTCGATGTGCAAGCTGTGTGTTCAGGCTTTGTTCACAATCGGTTACTTAAGTTAAATATTAAAAAAAATTAAAGAATGAATATAACTATTTTACTTTCCTTTGGTTTGTAGTTTACTGACATTTAGTTTTAACAGCGAAAAAGGTTTTGACTAATGATGTGGATTTTTGGAGGTTGAAGCCTGATATAATTTTGTCTTGTTTAAATATAATGAATGGAATTACTCCTATGTACATTTAATAGATTTAGGATGCATATGTTTAATGTTTATTTGAGTTACCTGCCTTTAAGTTTAGTTTATTCTCAAACCCAGAGATGTCAGTGATGAGCCCAGCTGAGGCTTTGGATGTTAAAGGGGCATTGATTAGGTCATTGTATTTCGTATGTGGTTATTTTCAATTACAGTAATTGGTAATTCAGTAGATTTTTTTCTTTTAAACTTGAGGCAATGTGTAATGTTTTGGCTCGTGTTTAAGATTTTCAACCTGATAACTACAATCTGTTAACCAACAATGTACAATCCATTACCCCTACTCTTATTACTGTAACAAGGAACCCCCTCATCACCACCTCAAATTTCAATAAAAAACAAAGAAGGGAAATGGACTGAGTTGATCCTTACGTGATCAAAACTCTTTCAAACTGAGGACGAAATCAAATCAAAACCAAACAACTTGTCATTGTCATTATACAATCATATAACGAATTTGGAGGGCTTGTCCTGTCAGTGCAAGTAAAACTAATGAAAAGATTGATTGGAAAATGTGATTGGACAAAAGATCATTTTGCTCAATTGAAGTAAATATTTTTTTCTTTTACCAAAAGATAAATCTGTAAGAAATATATATTTTATCCCACAAGTTTTCAACTTGACCAAGTGTCGCTCCGTGCCTAACCTCGATTAGCGTCTTCTGCACGGTAATCTGCGAGAAGACGCGAGCGCCTTCGTCCCCGCACACGGCCTTTAGCTCTTGCTTGTTGAGCGAAAATAACTGAGCTCCAGTAAGGATGCCCAAACATTCCACGGTCCTATTTGTGGAAAAAAACGAGGTAAAAGAAATTTAGAAGTATTGGATTCGATAAAGTGTTGCTTGCATAACTTACGATCCGGAGAAGCCTTTAGCAGCGAGCCAAGACTTGACTTGTTCGGCGCTAGAATTGTACGTGAGCGGCACTTGAGTGGAAGTCTGTCGCTCCACGCGGAACTTTCTGGCAGGCGGCTGACTTTTGTTAGCTGTGATCATCATCAGGAGCTCGTTGTTGACCTCGTCCATCACTGAAAGGCAACGGCAAAGTTAATCAACCGAAGGATCATCGGAAGTGAACAAAAAAAAAACAAAATGAATGTAAAGTTGTCTTACTTTTGTCTTTGTGTCGACCTTTACCGAAGCTGTCTCCCGGGCTGAGGGAACCAGGCGAAGGCACGCTGTAGCCTTGCTGTGCACGCAAAAACATACAAAGGAAATGAGTTCGTAACTCTTCGATTACTAGCCAAGAACTAAATTTACTAGTGCCTTCTAGTGGTACAAATAAAACTCACTCAAAAAACAAAACAAAACATTGATTTAAATACATTATCTATCATACCAGTGTTGATTTTTCCAAAAAATCCCCACCGAGTTAGTCCGACATCCAGCTGTGTATCACTGGCCCTCTCTTGTTCCAGATGACACAGTGCCATCTTGTGGTCAAATATTACACACTGAGACTTTAACTGTCACTACATAAATCCATCCATCCATTATCTGTAGCACTTATCCTTAGTCGGGTTGTGGGGGTGTTGGAGCCCATCCCAGCTATCTTGTTGGGCAGGGGACACCCTGAACAGGTTTCCAGCCAATTGGAGGGCACACAGAGACAGACATTTCACTCGCTCATTCACACCTAGGAACAATTTGGATCGGCCAATTAACCTGACATGCATTTTCTTGGAATGTGGGAGGAAACCGGATTGCCCGGAGGAAACCCACGCAAGCACGTGGAGAACATACAAACGCCCCACAGGGAGGCTGGTAGCTGGATTTGATACCCTGACCTCAGAGCTGTGCCGTGGACGTGCAAACCTCTCATCCGCCATGCTGCCACTACATATCGTCATAATTAAACGAGTTTTCCTGTTATACCCGTTTGACTTTATCATTCCTTTTTTTATTTGGTTGTCGTTAATGATTATCTATGTATTTTAGTGTTGACTAATGGTTTTGGTCTGAACCCTTCACAATATACTCTTGAATACTCATGAGTCAGCTTATTTGTCCACTGTTAAAAATAAAGTACTCTGGTAAACTTCCACTAGGCCAGGGATAGCCAACCTGGTCCTCGAGAGCCGCATGCCTGGCATGTTTTGAAGGTTTCTCTGCTCCAACACAGATGATGCCAATTTTCAGCTTATTAGCAAGCTTTGTGAGAGCTTGATAATGATCCAGGTAATCTGAATAACCTGCATCGGAGCAGAGAAACTCCAAACACATGCAGGACATGCAGCTCTCAAGGACCGGGTTGCCCCCACCAGTGCACCAGGGACAGGGACTCAGTTTTCGTGTCATGTCATGGGCAGCAAACACTTTAAATTTCATCGGATATCTTTTTATAAATAGAATGTTTCATTAAATGGCAATTGAAATGCTCAGACTTAAACAAATGAATAGCTTATGTCCCTTTTTAAGCACTAAACTGGAGCATATGCGTTTAAAAACTCTAAAAGCAATCAAAGTTTTTTTTGCATGAATTTAAATGAATATCTTGATAGATAAAACATTATTTAAAAAAATGCACGGACAATGCTTCATGAAAAATTCATTTTTTATGAAGGGGGACCCACACGAAGGGTGACACCAAAACAACACAATATTGATAAATCGTTCTTTTTTTTTTTACCAGATATTATATGTTTACCATTTTTGTGTGGCAGGCCGGATTAAAAAAATACTAATGGACTATGTGTGGCCTGCAAGCCGCAGTTTGCCCACACCTGGATCAGAGTTAAAGAGTAGAGAGTAGGGTTTGGGGCAGGTGTCCCACAGGCATCAGGTAGCTCCTTTTAGAACAGCCGATTATCCCGTTGACTTATTCTGAGAATAGCTCGACTGTGATTTTCTAGGAAATTTGACTTCAATAGTGGAAAGCTGTATCTAATGTTATAACCAAAAGTAAGCAAATAAAAATGAAGTGCTGTGCAGCTTACCTGACTGAAAAATGCATCCGGATCATCTAGCTTTACGACATCCAGGATGTTATAAGGAACATAACCCGCTTGGCCACTACGATTCCTTAGTTTCCACCACTGCTTGTCATCCTCGATCACCTGACAAAGGTCAAATAGTGTTGAAACAATATTAAATATGGTATTCTATATCGTGAGATAAAAAGGCAAGCCACTCCTATAAATTAGATTCTACACAATAAATAATACATTCCAAACGAGACAATGTTTCACCTCCAGGATTTCATCTGTCAACACAGACAACTCGTTGGCATTCCGCGCAACAAAGTGGTAGCGGATTTTGGCATATTTTCGTGCGTGGGGCATCCCGTTATATGATCTGTTGGGACAAATGTTTGATGTTTTTTCAAGTCGCCTCACACAAAACACTTTATTTCTTACCCGTTGGATGGGTTTGACGAATGGCTTCCATAAAGCTGTAAACAAAGAAACACAAGGTTTGGACCTGTAGAGTTCTGAAATTTTAATGTGATATCCATAGAGGTCTTACATCATCAGGTGAGTGTTTCCTGTAATCGGGGCTAATGGGGGACACCAAAGACGTTGGCGAACCCAGTGGCCCGCCAGGGCCTTCTGTTTCCCACGGGGCTGTCCTGAAGAGCTCTGCCGGCGGCTCCCAGCCATTCCGGAATTTGGGATAGTACGGAGGAGCGCAATGATCCCTTGGCCACTCCGCTCTGAACAGGTCGATGATGGAATTTTCAATTTGGTTGACGGAAACTAAACTCATTGCAGGTTTTGATGTTATACCTGGGCTTGGTCCAAGCCTCTCCTAGAATCTCAAATATGGTGGTTTCTTTGGGGGTGAGGTGACCCCGTAGAAAGTCGACAGCATCTTTAGAGAGGTGGGGGGAGATAATGGAACGCACCAGCTCTGGACTGCCATAACTTTGTAGCACCTGCACACCCACATACAGGAAATGGAATTGTTGAGATTTAATGTCCATTTTTTGTAATGTGCTTTTTTATGTTAACTGATAACCAGAATTCCAAAGTAAGAATTTGCTGGATTTATGACTTTTTATTCATATATTTCGTTTACTGATTTAAAATAAGAAAGCATTCAACAAAAATAAGGGATTGATTTGACAAGGTACTATTGAAGCGATGCCAACCTGTTAATACCCTAACCCTTCGCCCAAACCCCAACCCCACCACCAACCTTAACGCCAAGACTTTTTGTCTTCATATTTGGGTTTTAAAGCATTTTTCAAACCAGGATTTAAAACCCAGGTTTACTCTTAGTAATATCATTAAAACGCGTTTTAAAGGTTTTAAACTAGGATTTTAAATGAGGGTTTTGGCCTTTAGTAAGTTATACAGCCTTCAAAGGTTTAAGCTTCATATTAGGGTTTCACACTACGGTTTCGACTTAATATTAGGGATTGAACACTAAATTAATGTGTCCAACTATGGTTTCAAACTAGAGCTTTGTCCTCATTTTAGGGTTTAAATTGTTTATAGTGTTTCAAAAGGTCAACCTCATGTTGGGTCTCAAAATCATTTTTATGGTTTGAGCTAGGGTTTGAAACGAGGGTTTCGGCCTCATATTAGAGTTTTAAGCCTTGTCGGGTTTTAAGCTAGGGTTTCTAACAAGCGCCTTTGCTTCATATTAGGGTTTCAAAACCTCACCCTTAAGCTAAACCATAAGTCCTAACGGTTTAATCATATCCCTATCCCCATCCCAACCATAATTATTTTGAACTGAGGTTTCAAAACTTTATATTAGGGTTTTAAAGATTAATCCAAAGTCCCAAATTTGAAATCCTAAACTAAACCCCAAACCTGAGCCATGAACCCCTAACCTTTAACACCCTGATTTGAATAATACACACCCTGAACCCTTTGGAACATATTATGGCTGAATGTAAATGAGGATACAGTGAGTTCAACTACCGCTTTATCTGTGGCTTATCAAGCTAATGTGGCATGTAAAAAATTAAATGTACCATATCAAAGCAAAGTCACCTATGACAATTTGCCGAATTTACAGTATGGCAAACAACACACACTCCACTTTTAACTCTTACCAACTCCAAAGGGCCGAAGAGGAAATGAACCAACTCTGACGCGCTTGGATTTTGGATGTGCTTCTTGAGTTTGGCCTACAGGGGGTGCCACAGAAGAGCTGGTTATGAGGCCTCAAGGCCAAAAACAGGAGCGAGGTGAGGTGATCTGCGTTATCTCACCAGGAGGTTGAAGGCCAGCTTCAATTTCTGCAGGCTGTCGATGAACTCTTCTTCAGAGGGGGGCTTAGCTCGTAATGTTAGCATACCCTCTGCAAAAAAAAAACAAAGACAATGAACACACACTAATTTCCAGTTTTAGATGAAAACTTTTATTCGCGCCAAGGTTCAGTAAATGTTGACCGGCGCTGCATGATACTAAACCATATCTGCTTAAAAACAATGAGTGATAGAAAACAGTAGTTATTGTCTTTTTATTGTTAGCAAGAAAGAATTAGCTAGACACAAGAAAAAAAAATGCTGGGTTGTTTTCTACACACTTTTTTGGGTTGCGGAAGATTTAGAGAGGAATGGGCTACTTACAGTCAGGTTGATATTTGGATTTTGTCAATTTGCAAAGATATATATGTCGTGTACTGAAGTAGAATGGAATGTAATACGTTTTGGAAAATCAATGGCGGAAAATTCCTGGATCTCTGAGGTGCACCAAAGCCATTTTCATCCTGTTTCGAGTGACTCTTGACCCAGCAAGTTTTCAGAATGTTTCTCACTTTGGCCCCCAAATCATTTGTTACTTGTACCGTAATTACAAGTATTATGTTACTTAAAGAATATTAATATTCAGGTTAAGATACATTTTAGAATCCTCAAATTTTAGGAATTCCAGAGTTGAGAAACAGTCAGACTCTGAATGGACAATAAATGACTTTTATTATATGTGTGGTTAGTGGCAGAAGCCAAAACAGTTTTTTCTAGTTTGTGTACACTTTTGCTTGCTTCACCGCTGACCAAACATATAGAAAAGAGAATGGCGTAGAGAAAATATCACCCAACACTTTTTGGCATTATTATTATCATTTTTTTGGCCTAAAATGCTGAAAACGGAACAATGCAGAGCCAGATTTAACAAATAATAATAATACCGCTGCAAGAAAAACGGAATATTTGCCAAATAACGTTTTAGCGAAGGCCGTTTTGTAATTTTGGTGTTTACCACCACGCATGTCACTGGAGGACACAAAGAGATACAAACATGGCAGTGTGAGCAATATTCAACATATTGTCACTTCATGATCTCCACCACAGAAGAAGAAAGGGAGACAGACCTGCCGGTCCTTTCTTCTTATTCTTCTTACTCTTGTTGCGCTGGTTGAGTTGGGAAAAAGCCTCTGCAGCCTTTTGAACCCGAGCCACAAAGATCTCGATATCGTCCAGGGCACAGTTGAGTATTTGCTACAGGGGAGAATCGGATGGAGGAGTGAGGTAAAGAGAGAATTTATTAGGTACAACTTGGGTAGAAAAATGTTTATTGCTGTAAAAAAGAAAACATCGCATTTTCACATTAGTCATTAAATTCAACAACTGTAGTGAATTAAATGTCAGGTCATGTTTATTTGTATAGCCCTTAATCACAAGGAGTCTCAAAGGCCTGCACAGACTACAAAAAAGAACCTTTTTTTGTATTCTTAAGAGTAAAACCGGTTTAGCTTGATTATTTTCAAGCCTACAGTAATTTTTCGGCCTCAACATAATAGTTACCATTAGAAACCTGCTGAAATGAGGATTTTTCTTAACTAAAAATTAACCCTACAAAAATAGATTTCAAAGATAAAAATTAAAATTTAAAGAGGGGTTTGGGCACAAAAAATCATGATAGCCAAAACCAACAGAAATTGTGATTTTTATCAAGCAAAGAAAAAGGCATTCTCAAAAAACACTAACAAACACAAAATAGACATCAGTTTATAGGTGAAGGGAAACACTCACCACATCCTTCTCAATGCGCTGGGCTAACTTTTCATGTGACTCCGGATCATTATAACCAGAAGATCGTTTGTCTGCACCACAAAAAACATTGTTTACAATTATATCTGAAAATACATAATAGCACGATAGAACCTTAAACATTATTTTGTGCAGAGTCTTTGACAAGTAATGTTATGTAAAAATCACAGAAACACAGAAAACACATAATTTTGGCTCGCATGGTGGTTCTAGAGTGCCTCGTTTTCAGTTGTGATTTCATGAAATTAGAAAGTGGAGGGAAGAAAAGTGTGTGGGAAAAACAAAAAAAAATGGTTGGGTTTTACTTGACAGTAAAGTATGTGGTCAGAAGTTTCATTTGGAGTTTACAAATATAGAGTGCTACATTATCACACTATTGCCACATTATCACACCATTGAAAGGACCTGCCGTACAGTGAACCCTCGTTTATTGCGGGGGTTACATTCTAAGACGAACCCGTGATAGGCAAAGTAGACAATTATTATACAATGAAATGCTCTAAAGCTAAAACCATAGAGCAGACCCGTTTTATAGACCCAATGATTTGAAAAACCATTAAAAAATCTGAAACTGTAGGCATGTATCTATTTATTATTAGCAATACCTACTCTGTTTACAATCCACTATCTTCATTGCATTATGATAATTATAACTTAGGCCAGTTTTTCTAAGCACTGTGTTCTTCTTAGTATTATTATTATATTTTGGCCTATTCACCCTGATAGTCCTGTATCTCTTTTTTTCTTCAGTCTCTAAATGACATGTTTACCCTGGAGTGCCATGTCTAATCTCTTGCATACAATGCTTCACAACGTTAATATCAATGACTATGAAGACAATCATAATTCTAATTCTAGTTCTAAATCTAATTCTAATTCCAATTTGAATTAAGGACTGTTTAGCCAATCAGAATACAGAACACAAAGCAAGATGAAACTCTCTGAAGCAGCAAGACTGTGAAAGGTAAGCCGCGTTATTGTGACAGATCACAGATTTTTGTTACAGCTCTCGGAGACAGGACTTGGGCCATCATTTCATTTATACTAAGAATGGGTGAGGACTGAAAACATGTTTCAGAATTGGTGCATATTGGTGCCTTTTTGAGGTATCGATAGAATTTAATCAATAAAACTATCTTCTGCCAGTCAGTGGCAGAACTAGGGATTGATTCAATGTAAAATTGAAGAAAAAGAATGATTTGGGAATAAGTGGTATACCTTTTTCTTAATATCGGCTTTTTCTGCAAAGGGACTAGAATTTTCAACAATGGTGATGCTATAAATAAACACTCAAAAAAATAAGTATAAGTATGAGTCTGAAAAAAAGGCCTTCTAATTTTTAAGCATCCGTGGTCTTTACTCACCTTGCTGAATCGGGGCAGCAACGCGTCCTTTAGCAGGTGCAGCTTTCGGGGGTGACTTCGGAAGTATTGTTTCTCGCCGGTGATTAATTTTCTCCTGGTTTATCCTATGAGTGGAACAACACGGTAGGGACTGTGTTTATTGCAGTTCAGTGCTTGTGTGTGTGCATTGTCTTACTTAAGTGTCTGAGGCCTTGATTTCTTTCCATATTTGTTGTCTCCAATGGCACTGTCTATATCTGCATGGACCAACTCAGCCTGCACGAGAGAGACAGAGTCAACCAGTCAGCTGCATTTATGAAAGAAAATGATACGGTGACACTCAAGGTTTCTTTATTTTCCTCATGATGAGGTTTTTGAGTTTTTCTTTGCCATCATGTAGGTTTTAGATCAGGGGATGGTGTAATAATAGTGTTGTTTGCAGTAATCTGTGGTCTGTGCAGCCCTTTGAGACTCTTTGTGAATAAGGGCTATACAAATAAACATGACATTACTTGACTTGTCTTGACCCACCTCCACCTGGTCACAATGAAAAAAGTGGATGTCTGGCCGGTGCTGCTCTTTGTCCTGACACATTAGCAGCAGCACGGATGAGTATCGTGTCTGATTCAGCACGGCCTGAGACAGGTGGATTGTGGGAAGGGGAAAATTCTCCAATTCCTCCTGCAGGGAGGAGAGCAAATCTAACACAAGTCTTTGCATGTCAAGAGAGCACATATGACAGATCTGGTGCAGCAGTACCTGAGTGTCACAATCCAGTAATCTGACAGCCTTATCAGTGACTTGCAGGAGCATTTCCTGAGTCCAAATCTTGTCTTTGGAATCGAGAAGTACAAGTTTCTTAATGGCGTCGTCCACTGTGGCAATGGACTCGGTCTTGTCCATGATAAATGTGGACAAATGCTGACAGAGGGAAAGACCAGATGAAGAAAACACAAAATGTGTGCATCATAAGTTTATTTTTTTAATATTGAACCCTTGCAAAGGAGATGCCAGTTCGTTATTTTTACTATAATTGCTAATTGTTGTTCACTGTTTTGATTAGTATGCGCTGTTGACGTAATTGTCCAATCATTTGTTTGTTATTTTGTTTGTTTTTAATCAAGTATCACTCACCAGCCGCAATAGAACGGAGGTTATACGTAACCTGAAGGCCTGAGCCCTTGTCAACAATGTTATCCTCATTCCATATACTAAGGATTAACGGTTGAACCTGCTCCTGACCTGGGGCAGGAGAATTTGCAATCCAGAAATAAATCTGAAAGGTTTTACACCGTAACAGCGCAGTTGCGCCAGCAATGATTCCATCGTTACGTAGATCTATGGTTACATCCATAGTCTGCTTTTGGGAGTCCACGAGGGAGCTATCGAGACGCTGGTGCCACAAGCTAGACATCACACACTTTTCTTGTTTCTGTCATTATAACTGATGTGAATCACCTGTGCCCACTCCTTTGGCACCAACTGCCTCGGACTCTGATTGGCTCCCTATCCCTATTCAAACCCACTCCTATATGTCCCCTTTGGTCAGTCCGTCTGCAAACCTCAGTGTATACAAGGCAAGCCTATTCAGACCCTGACTCCCACCTGTCCCGTTTTCGCTCCCGTCTGTCTCCAGTTACAACCCGTTTTTGATCCCGACCCATCTGCTCTCCCGTCCCGCCTTACGACCCATTTCTGACCCCGACCACGTTTTTGATCCCCTGACCCGGCTATCGACCTTTTTTTCCGTCCTTGACACCGCCACCTAGCAAACGCCGGATCATGGGTGCAGGCCTTCCTCTTTCCTTTAATAAAATTTGTGAGAAACGTAACGCAATTGGGTCCTATGTCTGTTCTGGTCCTGACGGTTCCTTGTAAATATCGCCCAATGGGCAGAACACAGTCAAGCGTGTCAAAATCTATTGATGTCTTCTCTCTTTATTTTGGGTGTCGATTAAACTATAAACTTAACAATGCATTACAAGTTTAAAAAAAAAAACGAAAACATTGTGTAGACTTCAAATTTTGGATTAATTTTTTTAACTTTGTCATTGAATGACTTATTCTAAGCCTTTTGTTGTTTAATACCATACACAATTAACTACAAATTAATTAGATACAAGTTATTCTAACAACAAGTTGTACATACTTTTTAAGCTATCAAAAATTTGAATGATATGTTTTTATAGTAGTTTAAAAAACGACACCGATTTTTTTTGGCTTGTTTTCAAAAAGAAACCCATGTAACGTTCAGTAAGTGTAGTAAATAAAAATGTTTAAGATAATTCAAAATTGTATACAATCCGCATTTTTAGACATATCATAATGCTCTGCAATTGACCAAACATATTTAATGCGAGAAGGTATAATTCTAAGTGAATGCTTTGGGCCACAAAAAAAAATGGTTGGCAGGACGCAAATAGGCCCCAGGCCATAGTATGGACAGCAAGGTTCTACAACCAAATTTACAGTAATTTTCATCATTAAATGTATGTTTTGGATACAAACAACAAAAGACAAATGACGTGGTAATTGCTCAGTGTGTAAAACATCTGAATATGTTGCTGCGTTACACAAGTTATCTGATAAAATTCCCATAATAGTTCAACTTGTCATCTGATATGAGGTGACGGACATCTTGGTGATTGCGAGTACACTTTTAAAAATGATCTCTTTGTCATAAAATGATTACCAATTATTCACCACAGAAATCCAAAATAATTTCTTGAATTGTACATGGTGATTTTAAGGTATTTATCTGATTACAATTTTAAATATTACATGCAATTGTCACGTAGTCTTTAGAATTTGCTACAAACTTACGCAAGTAATTAAGAATCATTTGAATACAATTACAAATGAATAATGAAAACAAAACCATGAAAAGTGAACAACCACACAAAAAAAGGAATATATTCTCAGTGGAGATACACAAAACCATAAAAATACTGCTGGTAAATCTTCACTTCTGAATTTGCACTCTACGTTTAATATTGTGGCAGGCTTACCTCAACATGGTACTGTGATGTTTCTTGCATAATATAGTTGGAGTTGGAATATTTTTTCCTTTGCTCTGAAAAAAAGTAAAAACCCTTAAGAAAACAATTTTAAAAATGTCCTTCCTGGCAGTAAATTCATTAAAAGCAACGACACTCGCCTTGGTCCCACATGTTGGATCAACAACAGCAGGAGTGAATACACGAAGGTTAACTGACCGCACCAGCAGAGCAATAAGGAAGAACGCCCACACTATTTATGCATATTTGTTTAGTTCTTTGTTTTTCTTGAGATACACCTATACAGAAATAACAAAACAAGAAACAGCCCAAGGAGTTTCATTAATTTTGCAGCAAATACGTATTTCAAGAATGGGTTTTTTTTTTTTTTGGTAAGGGTTAATTCCAAAAGGAGTGGCTAGATGCATATCTACAAAGTTAAATATTAATCGCTCTATCAAAGAGTCAGTGCAACTTGAATCATTCTCTTTTACTTTATATTATGTTGCCATCGATTATGTACAGTAAATGCACCATAAAAGCGCCCAACCTCAGTCTCAAAGATCACAGGTGATCACAAAAGAACCCCACAACATTATGCAAACATCCTCCCTCTCTATATCTACCTCTCTCTGTCTGTCTGTCTCTCTCTGTCTGTCTTTCTCATTCTACCTCTCCGTCTGTCTTTCTCATTCTACCTGTCTGTCTCTCTCTATCAGCCTGTTTTTCTCATATTACCCCATATTACCCCACCCCCTCTCTCTTTCTTGCTTTGTCTGTAACTCTCCCTGTATGTCTATCTGTCTGTCTCTGTACCTCTGTCCCTTTCTCCCATTCTCACTCCCCCCACCCTGTCTTTCAATGTGCTTTCTCCCTCTCTTTCTGTTTTTCTCACTCCCTTTGTCAAACTCGCTCTCTCTCTCTCTCTCTCTCTCTCATTTTCTCTCTCTCTCTGTTTCTTTCACTCTGTCTCTCTCTTTCCCCCTCACCCTTTTTAGTCCTCTCACTCTCACTCTATGTCTCTCCCTATCTCTCAGTCGATTTTTCTGTCTTCCTCAATCTTTCTATCTCTCTCTCTCCTTGTCTTCCTGTATGTTTGTCTGCCTGCCTGCCTGCCTGCCTACCTGTCTGTCTGGCTGGCTGGCTGGCTGGCTGTCTTTCTCTCACTCTGCCTCTCTCTGTCATCTGTCGGTCTGTCTCTCTTTCTCGCTCCCTTTCTGACTCTTTGTCTCTTCTCACTATTTTTCCTCTATCCATTTTCCTCAATCTCTCTTAAACTCTCTCGCCCGGTGTATTGTGTCAAAGCCCGACAATTTTGAAAGGATGTCAGATAAAACCATGAATAAATAGCAAAGAGATTCAGATCCTCTACTGTACGTCTATATTGTCTTTAGTACTGTCATTTATACATGAATTAACAAGAGTGTCATGGGCTGGCATAATTATTATATAGATATTAGAAGTCTGTGTGAGGAAGAAAAGATATGGAATCCAATTAAATTGATTTATATTGATGTACACTTATTTGAATGCAGAAGTCTTGAAACCCCAATGGAATGACTTTTGTCTGTGTTTTAAAAAGATTTTTTGACACAATCATATCTGATTTTTTTAAGATGATGCTAGAGAAATGTTTCCCTTTTTGAAGTGACGATCGTTCAAGCTTGAGTTGTGTTGAGTTTCATGCAGGCACAGACCAAAGAGGAGATTTGCAACACGAGTGATGTGATACTCTATTGTGTTTAGACTGGCACCGAACAATAGCATGCCACAGCAGCAGCTGACCTGTTTACCAAGCGAATGGCTTGCAGTTAACCATTACACACTTATTACATGGGAGCATGCTGTTATAAGGATCACACTGCCAGATGTTTTATCTCCTCACCTAGCAGAGCAAACACTTTGGGTGGCATGTTCCCTTCACATTGGACACATTGTGTGCATTTTGAATATAACACTAAAGCAATGAGTTTGAATAACAATTCACAATTGAACCGTCAAGCGTCCTTTCATTCCAAGGCATGTTGCTGGCAATTGTGTGGCTCAAGTCCCGTTTTGTAATTGTCAGCATTAGCCTTGTTGCCGACTTCACACAGGTGAAAGAAAGGCATCGGGTTTCTGCCTGGAAGCCGAGCTGGCCACCATGTCTTATTTATGCTACTTAAGGTGAGCTTTTCGCAAGGCCGCAGCAGCTATGGTGAGAGCCATTTAGCAGGCAGTCTGACCAGAGGGCAGACTGTAAAACTGATATTGGGTACAGATCGATTTGTGATGCACTTACAAATAGACCTCTCTGCGATTTCTTTAAGGTTTTGTATCAAATGAATGCTAAAGCTAAGTCTGATGGAGTGATCTGTCAACGGCCGCCCTTTGTTTTTACTTCAGAGTGGATTTTAAAAGAAGGCTGTGTTTACAAACATTACGTCACAATAATGCACTCTGAGTTTTCTTTCTCTGTCTGTACTCAATCTTTCTCTCTCTCTCTCTTTCTATCTCTCTCTTACCATTTCACCTTTTGCTTGTCAATTGATTATGTTTGGCCAATGTGTTATGGATACTGTAGCCCTGCTGCCTGCCTTTCCATGTATTATACCTAGGGGTGGCCAACCCGGTCCTGGACAGCCGCATGACTTGCATGTTTTGGAGGTTTCTCTGCTCCAACACAGGTGATGCCAATTTTCATCTTGTTAGCAAGCTTTTTGAGAGCTTGATAATGATCCAGGTTATTGGAATCACCTCTATTGGAGCAGAGAAACTCCCAACACATGCAGGACATGCAGCGTTCAAGGACCAGGTTGGCCACCCCTGTTTGTATTGTGCTTCCACACCATCCCAAGGGAGTTCATGACAAATTTGGACATTTGATGCCAAATAATATTTACAAATGACTTACCCCAACTACAAATGAAAACAAAAAACTAGCTCCGTGAAACATCAATAACAAAATAAAAGTGACATTTTGAAAAAAGAAAGAGGAACAATTTTGTTACTTTAGTATATTTTAATTATAGTAAGCCAATGGAACATCATGCACAGTTTTGCCATTAATACTGTACTTTAAACCTTTTTCTGTGCATAACATATTACCTGCAAAGAAAAAGAGGGAAAATGAAATCCAATTACAGTCCAAAATAACAAAAACCAGAGCCTTGCAGGAGTACCTGTTGTGAAATGCTATTGTCTCAACTAGCTTATCATAGATTTTTTTGTCTCATAATTTAACTTATGTATTGACGAAAATAGAAAGGTTATTAATGGGAAAATTGTTAGATATTGCAGCTTTCAGCAAAGAGCACAAAGCAATTTTACCTTGTCTTGTATAATGAATTGTAAAAACACAAAATTACAGTATTGATAACTTTTATTTCTGTTCCAAAAAGTAAAGTGCAAAAAAACAGCACAAACTCAAAATGACTATGTATTGTGCACAACATCTCAACGAGGAAGTGGTGACCGGCTCGATAACAAACTTAAAGTAGTTTTCAAGGTGATCTGGACTTTTTTTTTTCAAACCCTCACAACTTTTATTAGGTGAAGATATTGATTTGATTGCACAGCCTTGTTAACACACTTCATTTAAAGCACATCAATTGTTGATAAGTTAGGCCAATGCAACTCTGTTTCAATGGGATTTGGCCTATCCAGTCCCAAAGACGGTGATAAAGTGTCATTTGCTTCAGCCTGTCACGATTTACATACAAGCTACTGAGACTGGACCTCTGCCCTTTGTTTGTATTCAACATGGCTAACAACTGCTGTTTTTGTTTATTTACAGCAGCAGCTCGTCACCTGGTTAGTGGACAGGCAAGCTGCTCTCACGACGCTCGCGTGGCGACCATCTGCCACATTCGCTGACCGAGCCCAAAGGAAAACAACGCTTCACACACTGAGTCACGTTACAAGGAACAACACATTCAGGCCAATCCTGTGGATTTCTGGACTGCAGCAAACAGACAACAAGGTGTGAAGCCAGACGGTGTGGGAACATCTCGCATGGCAGGATAACCATTCAATAACAACAACATTCTAAATTTAGAAGCAGTTAGTTTTAGAAGCATGTACCCAACCATTGGCGAATACTGTATTTGCAGTGTGTAGTGTGGCCAAAGTCTGAGGCTGCAATCGAGTTAAGAACGTTTGCCTCGTCTTTCCCTTAGCTTTCAATGAAGCTTTTATTCACCTACAGGACATGGGTATCCCCACCCTATTCCAGCAGACTTTATAAACAGGCACACCCAGCTAAGCACTGACCAATAATATCTAAAAGTACACACAAACTATGTATACAAAATTATGGAGACACAGTGATTTTTACAGCTAGCCTTGCTTGCCTAATATGAATACACAACATAATACTTCATAAGCAGCCAAATAGATATGATTTATAGTTGCTTTGTTCTAATAATTAAAGACAAGTGTATTTGTATAGAAGTAGGGCAATGGACCTTTCAGACAAACTATAATAAGAAACTAAACATATAGGTATACATCATTTATACTTTGCAGGAAACAATGTCACTCCCAGTTGATGATCTACTATGTCTATGCTATTAGCATTGTATTATACTGCCCCGGTGGCCAACTTGCAAAATCACAACCGTTTTCTTGGCTTGTTTTAATTTAATTACACTATTGTTATAAGGTAAACCCCCATAGATTGAGTTAGAATAATTCCAGCATTTTTGTCCAATGCCATAAACTCCTGTAACCTATTCTGAACAGCCGAGACTCTAAATACAAGCCCATCATCTGTGAACTTAAACATGCTTCTGGATGCCAATAAGAAAGGCTTTCACAATAACTCCGGTGACCTATGATTGACCCCAAAATTGTTGCCTCAAGGTTTCATTACCTTCATGTAATAGCCTCCACACTATCAATTACCTAATAACAGTTTATCAGACTAGTTGCAAACGCTAGAGGTACAAAGTTTCCATTAACTTGAAAATCATCCCTTCAAAATACAATATTGTAAAACCCGAGGACCGACTCCTTAAGTTAGAATTTCAATTGAAATTTTAGTCCCTGTGCTTTGGCCAAAATAAACTACTTGATGTTACACAAACACATACAGAAGTATAGTAAAAATAACTACACACTTTAGCTGTAAAACACTGGATCATGAAATACCGCACAGCCAATCCGAGAAAATCATCCCGTCGGGAGAAAGCAACCAACTTTATAATGGCTCTCTTCTTTATCCTAACTCTAGTGTGCCACTCAGACGACTTCAATGGACAGTTATACAAATTCAAGAGTAGGACTTTATAATCACGTACGCAGGGCAAATTGGGGCAAGCAAAACTAGTCCTTAATAAACAACTCGTGAAATAAAACCTGGGCTGATGAGCATATATAATTATCTTAAACTTTTCCATGACAGAAAAAATGCACATCATAGCATTAGACAAGGAACAAAAGTATTCCGATGTGAAACAGAATTAAGAATTCCCTTGAATAAAGATGCGTCCGGAATAACCCAAAAATAAACCAATCACGATAAAGAGTTTGTGCGGACAACTTTCCAAAATATATTATTTAGTTTGGGTCAAAATCTAAATTTGGTCTTTTGGCAAATCCCTCATCCTAAAATAAGCTCATATAAAAAGAAAAACCTCCTAAAACCAATAGGGTTGTGTCCATTGGCCCAGAATGACTAATAATTGAATACATACGTAAGTTGATAGATAAACTGAAAAGTCCCCGAAAAATACCTCTGCCCCCAAAACTGGGTCCAAAACAAAATGACAAAACGGAACACAAAAACTCTTAAGCCGTTAGATTTGAACTAAACAAAAAAAAAATTTTGCTTAAATTAAGAAGTACAAAACAGGAGTTATTTTGTACAAAACAACTAAAGTGTGGATTAATTGAATCTTTCTCTTCTGGATAAATATAATAATTTGGGACAAATAAAATGTATAAATTAAAAATAAGCTCTGTAAAAAAACAAAACAAAAAATACTGGGTATTTGTTTAGAACAACCTCAACATTGGGTCATTTCAGACAAAACAGTCCATAAGGAAGTGGATTGGTCCATTTTTCATATTTGACATCATTTGGCCAGGTTTCTGGTTTTTCAATGGAAATCTATTCAAATGACTTGTTTTACGATCACTTATATCAAACAACCATTTAAAGGGAACCCCAAAAAAATCCAAATAAGTTGAATAATTGTCAATGACTTAAAAAAAAATCAAAGCGCTAATTTCTTGGTCAATGAAAAGGGACAACCACTTACCAAAGAGTGCTTTGGCGCTGATCTTGCTGTCCGATCTGGCCACTCCACTGCAATGACAAGAATAAATGGGATTACGCTGCATTCCCTTCATCTCGTTCCCCACTTAACAGCAACCAAAAGTCACTTCATGAGTCAAAAGCCCACAAAACAGGAGTGATAAATAAAAAGTGTCCGTGAGATTATAGTCTGAGATTCAAACCATATGGACCAGCCAGGGAGCGCAAGGGGGCGAGTGGAAAAGGGAGAGGAGGAGGAGGACCAGGAGGGGGCCCGAGGGGAGGCGGAAGCCAAAAGCAAATAATTTTCAACAGAGGCGCTCTGTGCCTGAGGTCTACGACCTGCACCACCTTCCACATACTGCGGACGCCGTGACAGTCACCTGCGATAGGGAAAAGTAAACAAGGAGGATGGAATGTGAAGTCAACTTACTTGGTCTGCCTGGTTGGAGATCCCAAGGTACTCATGACTTAAGACATCCACCTGAGGAAAGAACAGGGTAAAAGAATATGAATCACTGGTCGCCAGGCGTACCAAACTCATTTGATCTCAGAGGCCACGTGGTAGGAAAAGGACTCTTTCAGGGTCTGGAAAAGTAAATTAATGGCATAAAAAGTGCATCGGTAAGGTATTGTTTAGAGGCTCACAATTGAATTGCAATTATCATTCTGATGTGTAGCATTCGATTATAAAATGATTATCGCAGGGTTTTTCCTCAATGTGTTCTTCCTTCACTAAGATTTCATGTCTCGTAGTGTTTATTAACTCTGTACAAACAAAAGCACAACAATTTAATTTATTTCCTCAACATTTTGATTCGGGGAAACTCATGCCAACTGGAAAGTGAGAAAAAAAGCACACAAACACAAAATTTCACAGTGCCAACTGATGATTTTCAATCACTGGTGATAAAAAGCGTAATATAGTAGCACATTCTGGGGTAGAGAGAGTCATCCAATCGTGTTGCTTGAAAGAGCACATCTGTAACTTCTGTTTTAAGTCAAATAACATTGGGACACCTGCGACTGGCTGGCAAGCAGTTGCCCGAAGTCGGCTGGAATGGGCTCTAGCACCCCCGTGACTCTAGTAAAAATAAGCCGCACAGAAAATGAATGGCTGGATGGAACATCGGGACAATTTTTTCCTTAGATATTCTCTGGTTGGTAAATGGTAGTCAGCGAATACAGATGTGGCACCTGGCTTTGATGACATCCATTGGACATATTTAAAACTGCAGGTCATTGTGACTCATTTTTGTTTCGTGCTTCTCTCAGCAATGTCTTGCGGGCCAGATTAAATCTGTTTGTCAGGACCAGAATGGAAACAGGACCCAATTGCGTTATGTTTCTCACAAGTTTTATTGAAGGAAAGAGGAAGGGCTGCGCCCACGATCCGGCATCATTGCTTTCATGTTCTTTCTGGACAATTTTTTGATTTTTTATTATCTGTTTTGTGTATTGTTACCTAATGCTAAATCTAATGCACCCTGGTTTTCCTGGAAGTGGGATTACCACTTGTGAGGCCCCTCCTTAAGGTTTCTTATTTTCCCATGCTGAGGTTTTAAGTTTTTCCTTGCTGGCATGTTGGTTTAAGATCATGGTTTGGTGCAATTGTAACCTTTGCAGTCTTTTGAGACATTTTGTGATTAAGGGTTATCCAAAAAAAGTGACTAGACTTGATTTGACGATAAAAATAGAACCTGACAAAATCACATCAAACAAAGGACATGGCAATGCACAGATAAACCATGGAAGGAAATGATTTTAGGAGTTTACCCATGCTAAGGCCTAAAACAGAGCTTCTCAATTATTTTCTGTCATGCCCCCATGAATAAAACCTCTTGCGCCCCCAAAACATGACTATAAATAGTATCATTTGTTTGTAAAATTATTTTCTGTACACCTCTACATACTATATCCTTAATAACGTTTGAGTCTCATAATATACTTTGATGTGCTATAGTACAAAAGAGCATAACACAACAAAACTCTCTTTAGATTTAGATAAGTAACGGGGAACTATTTGTATAACAATAAGTTAATTATCTGTACTTACATTATTTTTTGCTTTGTCAATAAAGTGTTTTCTTTCACAGTACTCATAAACTTATTATTTTAACGCCATTCATTTTTGTACAGTACAAAAGCAGGTGAGACATTTCCATACGTATTAGAACGCGTCATCCATTTTAATGGTGCCTAAACCTGACGTGTATTTCCCTTGCCTTCCCTGTATCTCAATCCATCCTCTGTTTTCTAAATGCAGCCTGTAACATGTAAATAGAATGTGGAAACAGTCCACCAAATGGTTCTTCCATAAGAACCCCTTCAGAAAACATGAATGGCTGGATTAAAACCCACTCTTGTTTCAACTATGTACACAAGTTGCTTATTTAAAATTCCATACGGATCATCTGTAGTAATTAGTGTGGCCTCCAGGGAGGTGATCTGGCGTGCAGGTTGAAATGAGAGGAGCAGGAAATGTCACCTGCGAGCACAGGGCCTCCACGTTGTCTGTTAGGGCATGCCCTCATGACGTTATATAACGCATACCGACACAGAAACGGGGCACGCTCCAGCAGCTAGAATCTAACTCCTTTCCTATCACTACCAACACTAACAAGCTGTTGCACAACAAAACCGCCCATTGGTTTCCATGCACAATGACTCCAGTCCACTGCAGGTATGCAATGCAGAGACTGTTATAAGGATGGACAGTGGAATGATAGTTCTACTAAGGAATGCATTGGTAGGTTGGTGGATCCCTTAACCACTAGGGTTGTAGGGGTAACATTTCCTGTGGTGTGTCTTGGGCGAGTACAGCCTGGTGCTGCCCGTCTCTCTCCAGGAGGAATATATTATTTCTTGAAGATGCCTTTTTTTAAATATCACATTTTTTGTAGGATTTTTTAATAATTTGTTAACAATTATAATTTTATATTTATTTTATAATTAATATTTCTTTTAATTAATCAAAAAATCAAATACTTTGGGTTATTATGTTACAATTTATTCAATTTTGGGGATTGTATTTTTTTAACCAAATGTCCCATTTTTGTGGTTAGAAGTCTAATTTGGGGGGATTTTTATTCATTTACTTGTTTTTCTGTCTGTAAAATCAATAAGATATACAAAAATAAAAATCAATAAAAATTAAGAATCAAAAACATATAAAACAATATTTAAAAGAAAAAAAGTCATATTGTATTCAATGCATTTAACTATTGCCACATTTATGTCTTATATAAAAATATGTTTTGAAAAATAGCTCATAGTTTGAGATTTGTAAACTACCCCAAATATGTGCAACCAACCTTGTGGAGGGATGTTCACACCTATCTAATAGTAAAGTAAAACAATTGAAAACAAATTTGAGAATAAAATTGAAAAAATGTGAAAATAAATGAAAAATAAATAAGAAACATAAACATTAAAAACAATATTTACAAGTAAAAAATAATGTGTTAAACTTGTCTTAATTTATTGTTTTACATTTTTTAAATTGGAATAAAAAATTACTGAGGCATGTCTGAACATTCCTCACTTGGATCAGAAGCAAACTTGTGCTGTAGAACACAAACATTAAACTGTCAAGTATTGCTTTCATATTTGTATATTTTAGAGTAAATTAACAACATGTGGCCGTAATTGAATGCATATGTAGGTGTGTTGTGATTATTAAATTATTTTTAGCTATTTATGAGGTGTGCATTAAAACCTCACTCTAGCCATGTTGTCTGGAAATAAACTTGACCAATAAACATGGCAGGCAAATATGTTGGAAATTTTAAATGTGTTGCCTCATTTAAAAAAATGATAGCCTGGGTGTAGTTGCTGTATACAATCATCCTTCATAATCTGAATCATTGGTTTTAACCATGTTTTGGAATTTAAGTAAATGTATTATTTAAAAATAAACTAGAAGCAAATAGTACAGAGTGCAATAAGGATGAGAAGGTTTAGAAAAACAACTAACAAAAATAAAAAACAACATAATTTAGTTTCTTAGATTTATTGCGCTGGCAAATGTTTAGACAGCAAAGTAAGAATTTCATTGAGCAGTGAATCAGGGTTCTTTTACTGTACATATGACAATACACACTTCTAATCTTATGTTTGTTTATGTTGGTTCATCCAACCACATTTAAATGAGCAGACTCCACTACAATGAGCAGATGCCGGTATATGGTTTCATAATTATACTGCCAAAGATCTCTGTCCTGATTACAGACAGTTAACTGCTGGTATAGCACAAGAGCTTGTCACCTCAGGTCAACCTTAACAATTAAACCTGAGCAACTATAACATCAGGAAAGTCCGACAGTGTCTACAATGTAAAGTTTTCGGCACAGCACTTTTTTCCCTATCGCACCAAAATATTCACATCAATAACACACATGTGTCCTTACTAGTCCAAACATGAGTTAAGAAACCAAATCTACCTCAGATTTTTTTTCATTCTAACGTCAAAAGTGGCCATCTTTTCTTAGAGTGCCTTTAAGATATAAAATTGCAATTTTAAGGGGCTGATGAAACTGCTAATCACAGCTGAGTTTCACAAAAAAAGCTGACCCAGGATTGGTCATTATTTTAACTCAAATGAATCGCGATCTCATTTTCAATCCAGATCAGGGACAAAATGGCCATGGTCTAAAATGGATGGAGGATGATTTCTTTGCACAATTTATTATGGCAAAGAATATTTTCTTACTCAGTCTTTGGAAGAAAAAAATAGATCAACAATGAAAAAAAAAACATGTTTATGATTAAAAAAAAGCTAACAAACCTTAACCCAAAATAACGGAATTTGGGTATTTTACTTTTGGGGATTTTAATTTGTTTACAACCATGTGTATCACCAAGAACCTTTAAATCCCTGCTACCCAAAAGTCCTCTGTGATGTATTTTACTGTACTAACACGCGAAAGGTTTCCAGTTCGAGACCGATTAAAAACATTGGTTGGCTTGAAGGGTGAAGGGCGCTTCTAGACTGTATTTGCCCAAAACACTTCACGGGAGATGGTACCCCTACAACCCTAACGTTTAAGGGATCTAACCAACTAACTAACCAACCAACCAACAATTTTAATGTGACTCTCTTTCTGGTTGATATGACAAAACATTATTGCACCAGTTAGGCAAACTAAACCTACTGCAAGTTTAGGTTCTGTCAGCAGAGTGCATGAAATACATTAGAAAAACTGAAATTATTATAATGTTTGGTTTCATTGTTGATCCTTACGAAAAGTAAAGCACACGATTTACTCAATAAAGATGTTCTTTAAGTATTTAAGCTATACTTGGGCCCTGCTTCCTCTTTTCATCCTTATCTCCAAGAGTCTCTTAGCTCTTTTGTTTCTTCCTCTGGAATGGAGCCAACTCTTAGGGGATGGGTGGAGGCAGAGGAGGACAGGTTGGGTGTCAGGTGTTGTCAAAAGGTCCACTGCACTACTCCCCCAATCGCTTTGTTCAACAAAGCCAGACGTTTATTTTGAGGTCATTGTTTGGTGACAGAGTCGCAATTGCAACATAAATGGATTTTCATAGCGTTATTTGCCTGCAAGTTTTGTGTTCAGTGGAAATTTTTCCAAGTTTGGATGTTTTAAAATCATGCTGGAATGAGGTTGCTCATCCACAAATCCTTCAAAGCGAGTCACTGAGGCGTGTCCTTTCTTGTTGAGGCTATGTCAACCTTTCCAGTATTTCTCATGTTAGAGGCCCGTTCTGCTCAAATGCTCAGTCAAATTTTAGATTGACATTTTTGCAAACAAAAGGAGTTAGACAATTGAAATTAACGCTGCAGGGCAAATGATTTGCCTCACTGGAAACTAAAGCACTTGTGAAATATATGACTGGTATGTTTGTATAATCGAAAAGTAAACATCAAGGAAGGAAATATGCATACCAATATGTTGGCTTAATCTTTACCAACTCTTAATTGTGTAGAACTGGTACCCTATTTAAACATGCCAACCTTTTGACATTTAAAAGCAGTAGATGTTATCACACGCACTATTTTTGCGCATGAACACAAATTTGTCTCCAGAATATTGAAAGAGAAAACATGTACTTGTTTAAAACCGGAAGTAGCAAACTTTTACTGAAACCGAAATCTAATGCGATCGTTGAAATAGTTTATTGACGCACAAAGACTTAATCTCAGTTCAAGATGAAGCATTCGACGAAAAAAATACTAGTCTCAAGTCAAGATTTTTGTTACTATTTAGACTTGGGGGAAAAAAAACAAAAAAATAGTAGATGTTTTTTACAAATCTGTGGCGTTTTAACGCTGAGAAAATCGTAGTTAATGCATAAAGGTAACATTACAAGGTAGTGTTGGTAAGCCTATTGTTTCTTGAAGCAAATAAGCGGTATAATGGACAGAGGCCATCCATGTTGGTAGACTCCATATTGAACAATAATAACCAACGGCGTTTGTAGCAGTTTACCACTAAATGAGTTTGTGCATTCGAATGAGTCGCACTACAGAAGTCTATAAGGTTTCCAAGGTACCTTCAATATCGTTTTTTGCAAAACTAAAGAGGAATTTCATTGATAAGCAGGACATACAAATCAGTATAAATCCCAGTGACTGACACTGATATTCAGAAAGAGCTTGGTCTACTCAGAACCACGAAAATGAATGGTTAGCCGGAATCCTTTTTCAAGCTGTACAAGGCCAGCCTAAGTGGCTAATTTGAGAGGCTAGCAAGAGATCAAAGTAAAAGTTTGTGAAAGCAATCCAGAAATGGACAATGAACCACAGGCCAGTGAGTAACTGGCCACAATTAAACGGCTAGCATTATTGACTAGAGTCAGAAACAAGCATAAAAAAAAGTTTGTGAGAGCAAAGTAGTAACAAATGACAATCAATGAATGACTGAATCACGGGACTCAGCAACTATCAGATGTAGGGCCTAGCTATGGAGTGTAAGTAGCCATTAAACTTGTGCTAGCAACACCGGACAAGCTAACTTGACAAAATTATCATTCTGGCCTCTGTAGCAGGAAGATAGTTACGATACACATCAAACTCTTGTTGTGGGATCTTTAATGTAAATACTCTTCACTGCCACTCCTGGCTCAAATCTAACGGTAAGTTTCTAAGTCAAGCTTGTCCATGACGCCACTCCAGCTCATCAATTCCAAGGAAACCCGGCCCAATATCCTCTGAACTGAAAAGAAGATTCAATCTGATAGGAGAATTCCCTTTTTTTTTAAAAGAAAAAGGACTTGATATACCTTTCAGAGGGTTGACAAGACCTGAAGTTGACCTTAATTTAAACTATATGAAGACCAGCAGCCAATCAAAGTTAATCCCTGCCTCTCTTACAAAACCAGCAAAGTTGACTTCTCTTCTAAAAGTTTGCCTTCTATATATCCCTCTATTAAATTTCAAAATTGTATATATTTTTCAGTCTTTGATAATTTCTGGAGATATTCAGGACTAAACACCCTTCCACAATGAAATTCACATTTGCACTAATTGCACAAATTGGCCCATGAACTTGCAATCTAGAACCCATGTCAATTTTTTCCAAGTATCAGTATTGTTCACAGGCCGCTTCCGATCATTGCCAAGGTCATCTCTGAAAGGCAGGATGGAGCTTTACACCAAAAATCAACACTGACCAAAAGAAAGTGCTGTTTCTGAGTAAGATCAGGAAGCTTCTGGTACTACTGGTAAGCATGGAAACCAGTACCTTCTGTTTCATGTGGAGGAGGAACCCAGAACGCAAACTTTTACTCAATTTGTTCAACGACTATAATCACGAATAATTAATATTTCGACATATATGTCAGCAATGAAAACGGTTGGACGGATCGTTACATTTTCAAAGGCCAATAATTGTGCAAAAAATTATTTTAGTCTAATATTTGATAAAGAAACAAGCTGAGACAGAATTAATGGAAATGTGCATTCATAACTTCTGTGCCTCGGTTCAATAGAAGTAAATTTAACCAATAAATATAAAATAAAACTTGACGGAAGCATCATTACACTGCTAAAGAGTGCCTGGTTAAGCGACTTCATTCCTCACACATACATTTTTAAATAATTTACAATCCGGGCTGTAATACAACTCAGCAAGTCCAACATGACCTTACGCCAAGTTGGCCTGCACAAATGAGGGCTTGTTACCATGGTTATCCTATATTTAAGTGATTATCGTATCAAAACAATACATTATTACGGCACGAGGGGTGTGTTCACAATACCACTTATGTAACATGACCGGGGGATCAACTTGGACAATATGGACTTCACCCTAAGTACTTGGGTTAGCTATTTGTCAGAGGATTAAGGTCGCCAAGTTTTGTGTTTGTAAATGCTGCTTGATCAAATTCTTCCTTCATTGGTTGGTTGACAACTTATTATTATGACAAGATGAGTAAAAAAGATTCGCATGAGCACCTTTGAAAAAAAACAAACACTTTAGCAATCGGTGTTTATCAATTGGTAGTTAATGTGTAGCTAGTTTATGAAAGCAAAAAAGTGATTTGCTTTATCAATGTGTGATAGCTAAAAGCAATAAACCTGTCTAACTTAACATAGGAAGTGATGACTCAACTTTTGGAAACATGATTGACGCAACAGCTTGGTGATGCAAACAAAGAGACATGGTGATTGATGTTGTCTTTAGCCGCTAAGTTAACACATTGTGCACATTCAATTCACTCATTCCCTTCTTTAGCCAACTTAAATTGAAAACTGGGGTTTCATGTCTAAAGCTGTCATATGAATTTCAATAGACTTTATTCTGTGTGGGTCAGGTTTTTGGAACAGGAAGCTGTCACCTAGACCTTCTGTTATCATCTATATTCTATGTTGAGGGTGTCTGTGTATTGTCTGTTGAAGACCTTGCTAAAGCTATCGCCGCCTGGTTGTCCTGGAAGGGGGATTACTTCATGTGCGGGCTCTTCTGAAGGTTTCTTCATTTTCCTTACGCTCAGTCAGGATTTTGAGTTTTTCCTTTCTCTCGTGTAGGTTTTAGATCAGGGGATGGTGTAATGGTAGTCTGTAGTCTGTACAGCCCTTTGAGACTTCTTGTGATTAAGGTCGTCACAAATAAACATGATTTGACTCGACTTGAACATTGTTGGCAACAAGATTAGACACGGCACTCCAGGATAAACACGTAATAAAGACTTGAAACCAAAAAGTAAAATAAAAGAATGTCAAAATCTATTATTTTTGGTGCATTTTCTACACAATCAAATTAAAGCAATGTACAGTTTCCTAATACCAATAGGATGGTAAAATTCTTGATTTATCAAGAAAGTAATAATCAATGAACTCATTTTGAAAATAATCACATGTTATATAGCCAAAAGGAGTCTCAAAAGGCTGCACAGACCTCAGATTATTGCAAACCACAGACTATTATTACACCATCCCCTGATCTAAAAGCTACATGAGGGAAAGTTTACAAAGATCGTCTTGCATTTTGTCATACTATTTAAGACTAGAGGCATGCAGCTGCGAAAAAAATTAAATTAGAATTGAATTGTGTTTATTGTCATTAATAACATAGTAAACCATTGTGGGGAATGACATTAGACATGGCACTCCTAGGTGAACACGTTTAACAGACTTTAAAGAGAAAATTAGGAGAATATAATGTCAGGATATATAGGCAATATTGTTAGAAGGTATAGTGCGTGCCTAAGTTGTAAAATTAGTACAATGAAAAATTGTGTATTGCAACAATAATATAATAAAAAATAGTGCAATAACATTTAGCACTAACACAAATTCCCAAATGGTAAGCTAAAGTATACATTTTTGACCGTTTTGCACGCTCGTTTAGGATGGTGATGGCTCTGTCACTGAACGTGGCATAGTATATAATGCCAATGTCAATATAAATGTAACCCTACTTTATGTAAGCTTAAGTAGGGTCCTATTTCGATTGACATGGGCAGAAACCATGTAAAGAATTACTACTGAGATAACCACCAGATAACAAACTTTTCAAATAAGTTGCCCCAAAAAGATGAACTTACTCTTTTGTTTTCTGCAGAGGATGCTCAAGGTGATCAACATGAGGGGGTGACAGAAGCATCAACCACCCGCCGATCAACAGAGACAAAAGCCTGGAGGGAATACAGCACCAGTGAGTGTACAGCTGTTTAATCCAGGTCCTGTGAGCGTTTCTGCGGCTGCCTTGAACCAACACAACACAAACACACTCAAAAAGTATTTGCCGTCACCAAGGACTGAATGGGGGACCAGGTGAGTGACAGATGCCTTGCAGGTAATTCAATACGTGGAGGGGAGGAGCTACTTTGCCACTTCAGTGAGGGTGGGGTGGTCGTCATGCTTGAAAGCTGGGTGGGATGCAACTCTTGTTTCATTTGGTTTGTACAGAAACTCAAGCGGCTATGATACAAAGGTTGTTTTGTATATTCTTTTATGGTCATCTTGTAACCACTGGATTTGTTGGGCTTGGACTGGTGTTCATATCTAGCTCTGTGCTTCTAAACTGAAAAAAGAGCCGTGTTAATTTCCTACTACTACCGCAATCCACTAATCCACGCCTGTCTGTGGAATTACCAAAATATGGTACAACTTGTCCAACAGTGACATGTGGTGAGGCCTATGTCTGGTGAGGCAAAGTCAGATTTACAAATAAATAACCCAACATCTTGTTCATTTAATTAGCAGAACAAGAAAGCAATATATAAACTATAACATAGAAAATAACGTTTGTTGTCTTACCTAAACTGTTCCTTTTAAGTGAAAGTATCAATAAATAGATAATCCTCCATAATGAAAAAAAGTGAATGCAACTAGAAAACCACTTCTGGATGCTTGAATTGCAGTTAGTTTGCCACTATACCAGTGCTTCTCAATTATTATTCCCCCTTAGAAGAAGAAATCCTATGGCGCCACTCTAACATAAAACCTAAGATTCAGTGATCACCAGTGATAGGCGGTGGTAATTTTCCGGCAAATTAGATTTATAACTTGCATATTGTTTACGTGGTTGACTGAGCCTACTTCAACTCAACTTTTAATAGTTGCAACCTGCTAATAACGCAGTAACAACATAGTAATAACATGATAAGTTGTCATTTTGAAAATGCATATGAAACTGATAACCATTTGTACCAATCAGTAACAAAAAGTAGCTCTCAGCTTCCAAAAGGTTGTTGACCCCTGATATAAAGACCAGGAACAATTGTGTTATTGTCCTACCTTAACTTTCAAAGGAAGTCTATGTGGCGCTCCGTTTGAATCAAAGCATCGATAGATAGAATTATAAAATAATTCCATGCCCCGAAAAAAAAATGTTTGGGGCTAAGGTGTGCGCCAAATCTTTCTCACTAGCTCCCTTTTTCATTAGGAAAAATACTTGTGTGTCTCACACTGCATAAGTAGTGAATGGCACAGTAATACATCACTTTCTTATAGTAATAAACATTTCCAGATTATAGTGTGAAAATTCAGTGATTTTGTAAAAGACTGGAGTTAAATGACAAATAATTTTAACACTGACTAAATATAACCCATCCATCCATCATCCGCGCCTCTTATCCTTATTAGGGGCACAGAGGGTGCTGGAACATATCCCAGTTTTCTTAGGGCAGTGGGCAGGGGACACTCCGAACTGGTTGCCAGCCAGGAGAAGGGCACACGGAGACATACACCTCACTCACTCATTCACACCTAGGGACAATTTAGATATGCCAATTAACCTGACGTGCATGTTTTGGAATGTGGGAGGAAACTGGAGTGCCCGGACGAAACCCTCGCGGGCATGGGAATAACATGCAAACTACGCACAAGGAGGCTGCAGTAGGAATTGAACCCTGGACCTCCGCTCCGTGGGGCTGTGCGCTAACCATCCAGTCGCCGTGCTGCACAAATTTAACCATTAATTTAACCATCAATTTCTATACTTCCAGAATGACAAGTGAATTGCCTGACTGTGTGTCACTACTTTTCAACCAAGTAAATAAAAATATTCATAATATAAAATGAAAAATCAGCAAATTTTGACAAATGAATCCACAAATTGTTATGTAAATGAGAATTAACTGTAACACTGAAGATTTAACCATTTAAACCTGCCTCCCTTGACTGCATGTTACGGAACCTGCCCCTGCAGAGGGTTCTACGTCACGGTGGACAATGAAAAAGGGCAAGTGTCATCAGAGGATTTTGGATTTTCTGTGGCATGTTCTCCTAGTTTAGACACATATTCCAACCAAGTGACTAAGCCACCTCACCTAAATCATTCAATGCGAAACCTATTCTTCTGGATCCTTATGGTATGCACCAGGAACCCCTGAATAGATAAAGTCCTTCTCATCATGTTGTTTTAGTCTTTCAAAATCAGTTTTTCTCACTGCGGGGGTAAAAAAGGCCCATGCAAAAGGAGGAGAGGGTGATGAAAGCCTATCCAAACAAAGGTTTGACCCATGTGCTCTACTGTTGCTCAAGGTCTTGATGTGATTTGTTTTTATGCCAGTTACTATGGAAACCTTTATATTGAGCTTGATCATTAACTGAACTTGTCAGAGCTAAAAAAAATGCCTGTGTGAAGAACACCAGGCGGAAATGTAGATGGAAATTCTTGGGTGTGCAAAAGGTTATCTGTAATATAATTTTATTAGTCTAAGGAGAGACTAATTATAATGCATGATCAAATGCCTATTTCCCCCCAAATTTAAAGCAGATGTGACAATGTTTTAAATCCCAACACACTCACTTACCCGATTATTTTGGCCTTGAATTCCATCCTTTCACTCTTGTATAGCTTACTTAAATACATACTTTGTTTCTTTTTGGTCATTCAGAGAGCAACTGCGCCCTCTATCACAGGATACAGGTTATCGTCACGGATCACAAATCTTAACATGAAAAAAAACGGAACTCCAGGACTGTCTCGGAAAATTTGAATATTGTCATATTTATTTGTGACGCCCTTAATCACAAGGAGTCTCAAAGGGCTGCACGGACCGCAGATTATTGCAAACTACAGTCTCAAAGGGCTGCACAGACCACAGTGTTGGTTATTTATGTCATACAATTAAAAAAACAAAATGTCATAAATCCTGGATTCTTGATTGATCAACGGAAATGTCTCAATCATTTTATTGTGTTAATAATGCAGATTATAGCAAATGGGGGAGAAGTACACCTTTTGATAGTCTGATGCTGCCCTGGTTTCTTTTCTACCCTGGGAGGATGTGGCAGAATTACACTTGGGTGTAAAGTATCACTTAAATGAATCACTTAGTGATTAATGATTCAAACTGAGTCTTATACAGAGAACACAAAAGGAAAGAACAAACCCTGAGATGCTAATTACATGGCTTCAGGTTGTGGCTGTGTTGTGAATATGTATGATTAAAAGGGTGAATGTTGCCTCGATTGTTGTTGATTGCACTCAATTGGCTAAAATACTTGAATATGTACTTTCAAAATCAAGGACGGGTGAGTACTCTTATCAAGTATTGTTATCAGTGCAGATATGAGCCCTTTGTATGGTTTAAATACTCACCGTGCGAGCTGATACCAATATAGGCTGCCTTCTATTGGCCATTTAACAACCAGGAACCTGAAATGAAAGATGGTAAAGTGCCATTTAATACATGCAATATCAAGGGAATCAAAATGTTGGGATTTAAAGGTGTTTCTTAAAATGTACAAATCTAATGATTTTTCAGAGGAAAATATAGCCCTTAATCACAAGGAATCTAAAAGGGCTGCACAGACCACAGATTATTGCAAACCACAGACTATTATTACACCATCCCCTTATCTTAAACCTATGAAACCTAAACATGAGGAAAATGAAGAAACCTTGAGAAGGGACTGCAAAGGATATCCGTCTGTAGTATCGGAATCAATAACTACTCAAAATGTTGTGTATCGGTATCAGTATCTGATTCACAAAATGTGGTAGTAAACATCTCTTAAAAACGGTGAAAGTAATAATAAAGTCTGGATGCATGTGCTTAAAAAACGTGAATGACACACATGTATCAAATGTAAATATTTATTCATAAAGGATCCATTATTTGGCCTCCATTTAGGAAGAACAGCATGATGGCATTTCTTTAAAAGGCAGTAACTCAATAATAATGAGCAGCATATCCAACGTAATGTGTGGGAGAAAAAATCTCACTATAATTATAAAAAATAGAACATACCTGGTCAACGTGACTCGTTAGTTGAAATGACTTGTTCTCAAGCCATGATCGTGTGAAAACCACAGATAATATTATAGCTCCCGTTTGTGGTACTCTAAGAGCTGCTGATTTTAATACTCGAACCGCCTACAGTACATACTTAGTTTTTAGTAATTGATTGATTTTTAAATCTTGTGGGGCATCCGCTAAGTACATTTTCTGATGTATACATTTTCAAATAAACAATGTAGTTTAATGCATTTTATTTTAAACATTTATTCAAGCAGAAAAATATTTTTTATTGAAAATGAAATTCTGTCAATTATATCAGGTGCTTTATAGTAGTGTTTAAATATATATATATATATATATATATATATATGTGTACAAATATCCATCCATCCATCTATTATCTGCCTGCTTATCCTCAGTAGGGTCACGGGGGTGCTGGAGCACATCCCAGCCATCTTCGGGCAGTGGGCAGAGGACACCTGAACTGGTTGCCAGCCAGTCGCAGGGCACACAGAGACGGACAACTCACCCTTATTCACACCTAGGGAAAATCAACCTGACATGCATGTTTTTGGGGAACGTGGGATGAAACCGGAGGCACGGGGAGAACATGCAAACTCCACATGGGGAGGCTGCGGCAGCTGGACTTGAGCTCTTAACCTCTGCCCCGTGTGTGCTAACCACCCCATTAAAAGGACTTAGTGTATTATTTAGCGCCTCAAAACGTCATACATCCTAACAATATATTGCTTGGAAAAATGAGCAAAAATCTTGCTGCTAATGGTACCCCAAAAAACAAAATCCTTTCGAAAGGATGAGTGAGAAAATGAGAAGAAAATTATGCTATTTGGTCGCTTTGTGTCTCCGTAGTTTGTATTCTTCCTTGTTCTTGGTAGCACTCGTTTTCAGTTGCACTACACAATACAGCGGCATCTAATGGTCAAATATTACACAGTGTCCCTTTAATTATGCAGATTAGACAAAAATTCCCAGATAAGTTGATAAGTAAAAATGAGTGATCATTTTTTCAATGCCACTGGAAAGATATATATTTTTTACAGTTTAGAGCGATTGTTAAGGATGGTGGTGGCCATGTGGAAAATTGAGATTTAGAACCTGTGCCAATATTGATAAACAATACCGGTAATTTAGGTTTATAATAAAGTCTCATTTCACCACACGTTAAACCCTGAACACCACAGTTAAACAGTGACAGAAATTAATGAAATTGTATACAGCCAGCAAAGCTAATCCGTTCCGTAATATACATCACCAACTTTATGTTTGGCTATATGGTATTTACAAGTTATACCTCAGACTTTTGTGGAAGCATGGCAGCGGGCAGGAAAATTATAACGAGAGTAATCAACACAGCCCAGAAGGTCATCGGCTGCCCTCTGTCCAGCAAAGAGGACATTGCCGGCTTGCGATACCGCAGAAGAGCCATCAACGTGATAGAGGACTCTTCCCACCACTGGCACCACCTCACTGACCTGTTCTCTTCTGGTAGGTGCTACAGGTGCCTTTACACAAGGACAAACAGTCTCAGAGACAGCTTGTTCCCTAAGGCCATCACCACCCTAAACAAGCACATATAACTGAAAATGATATCTTGTGACTTATTTTGTTTTGTTTTTTTGTGGTTGTTGCCAAATGTTATTGCAAGAACTGCTTAAAATATATACTTTGTGACTTGTTGCTGCTAAGAGTTATTGCACCATTGTTATGATGCACTATACTTTTTCATTGCACTATTATTATAAGTTAGGTCAACTCTAACCCCTAAATTGTAAATATTTTGCCTATTTATCCTGACAGTCTTTTCTCTTTTTTCTCTTTCAGTCTTCATTGCATGTTCACCCTGGAGAGCCATGTCTAATTTTGCTGCATACAATGTTTCACAACGTTGCTATCAATGACATTACAGACTATTCAATTCACTTTGCATTGATTGCCATTTTATTTTTCGCCCACTGATCATCAGATACACGGTTACAATGAATGGAAACTGATTGTTTTATTGACCTCATTTTTATTGTGCAAAACAAATATATGAATAATGATAATAATATAAAAATACTAAAAGATCTAGAAAAGCAAAATGAACTGTTTTAACATGGCCAGCTGTTTCATTGTCCCCCATCGCATCTATCCTCCTCTCTGTCTCGCTTGTCCTCTGGAACAATCTGCATAGTGTGGCCGCAAGAAGGGAGGCGTTGTTTGCCCTGAATGGAGGAAAAACGCTGGGGGTGAAGCTGGGTGAAGAGGGAGATGCTCCAGCTGTGGGGGGGACAGGACAACACAACAGCATCTCACATGTGGCGCATGGGGGCGTCCAGGCTGCGGGGGCTGCACACAGTGGCATTGTTATGTGGGTGGGGGTGCAGCTGATAAGCACCAGAGAAATGGATCATTCGCTCAAGTCCTCCCCTCCTCGCCAGGCTTTAACGCAAAACACTCCTGTTGATGTAAGCTGCGGAGTTGCCGCAGATGTGTCTTAAATCATCAAACTAAAAAGTATGATGTCTTTTTTTTTCAATTTAGAGTACACATTGCAGTAAATCAAATGATTTTTTTCCAACTCAAACATAACGTGGCATTTTAAAAGTTCAGTACACGTGTTTCCTCCTCCACATGTGATGTAAGGACGTGTGTCCTGAAAGATTTACATAGTTAAAACCCAAGTTGTGTGTTTTATGTATACAATTTATTATCCAGCTGTTGGGACGGTGCACAGCATGAAAAACTTACTGATAAAAAAGAGACATATTTCAATGTTCATTGTGGGGATGTTTGATATTTTTGTTACTGATAACACAAGAAGTGAAATCCTGGGTCAACACTAATACTGATGCCAAATACTGATACTGTTTGTTCTGCTGACACCCAAAAGAAAACCACTCCCCGAAAAATAGTTTTCCCCTCTGGTAGATGCGGCAGGTCCTTTAAAACAATGATTAAAACATACTCAGAGACAATATCTTCTCCAGGGTCATAACCACCTAAAACAAGCGCACAAGACTGTGAAAAATATGTATCTTAATCCATACCTATACATAGGTATAAAAAACAAGTTTTCATACCTTATTTCTAGACTTAATTTGAAAATATGTCATACCTCCCACAGTTAAATTAAATTGAATTGGATTGGATTAAATTGGGCCGGCACAGTGGAGGAGTGGTTAGCGCGTCCGCAGCACAGTTCTAAAGGTTATGACATCAAATCCAGCTACTTGCCTTTCTGTGCGGAGTTTGCATGTTCTCGCGTGCTTGCGTGGGTTTCCTCCCATGTTCCAAAAACATGCCTGTCAGGGTTATTGGCTTGTCCAAATTGTGCCTAGGTGTGAACGAGTGAGTGAGTTGTCTGTCCCTGTGTGCCCTGCGACCGGCTGGCAACCAGTTCAGGGTGTCCCCCGCCTACTTCCCGAGGACAGCTGGGATGGGCTCCAGCACCCCAGCAACCCTACTGTGGATAAGCAGTGCAGATAATGGAAGGATTGGGTTGTATTGCATTGGGTTTAATTTAATTGTCTAGAATTGGATTGAATTGTCTGTATTGTCATTGATATGAGCATTGTGAAACATTGTATGCAACAAAGTTAGACATGGCACTCCAGAGTAGACGTGTAATAAAGACTCTAAAAATGATAAAAGCAAGAAAAAAACTTATTGATAACGTTGTGTTTTATTTAGCGCCTCCTAGTGGTAAGAAAACGTCAAAGAGCCAAGTAATATATGAGTTGGAAAATACTCTTAAGACAATACATTTGTGATTATTTTACATAAGATGACATCCGTCCATCATCTTGCTGCTAAGGGTCCCCCCGAAAAACAAAAACCTCTTGAAAGGATGGGCTAAAAACTGAAAAGGAAAATTATAGTATTTGGTCATTGTGTCTCCATAGTTTGTAATCTTCCTTGTGCTTGGTAGCACTCGTTTTCAGTTGCACTACACAATCTAATGGCCTATGTTATAATAATAGTGTAATGCTTGCGAATGAAAAATAAAAATAATTGTGCATCGTAACAATAGTTTAATGAAAATAAGTGCAATAGCATTTAGCAGCAGCAAAAATGGACCAAAATCAGGCCCAAAACATAATTCGAGCAGGACAACAAGACCTATATTGTCAATAACTTAAGCATATAGAAAGCCAAGATAAGCTCCCTAAAACCAGTTCTTCAAAGAACTTGGACCTCCACTCAGACACAAATTGACTTTCGAGAATAGGTGGTTGCATAACTAGCCAAAACCTCAACGAAAATAAAAATAACCCTATCATTCTTCCATTAGGGTAGCTCCCCTTATTCATGATTGCAATTCCCCTTTTTAGCTTTAATCGACCATACAAAAACAACACAGGCCCTATTTATTTATAACAAGACAGACTGTGTAAAATAATGCGACAATATTACCAATCTTCTGCTACCGGATTAGATCTGAAATGGGCAAGACAAGATCCTGAACAAAAAATGAGTACAGGATTATATTTTTTTCCTGTACAAAAATTGCTTTACTGCGTACACAATTTGGAATGATCAAAACATGTATAAAATACATGAAAAACTTAAATTGACAGGTATGAAAGCGCTTGTGGCTGATTCCGAGGAAACATTGAGAAGGTTGGTCATGGAGTTTGGAAGAGTATGTGATAGACATAAGTTATGTGTGCATGTTGGTAAAAGTAGGTGATGAAGTGTTCACGTGATGGAGTGGGTATGTCGTTGGAAATAAGGCTGAATAGACAGGTGCTGGAGGAAGTTGAAAGCTTTAGGTACTTGGGTTGGGATGTGGCTGCTGTTGGTGGTATGGAGTGCGAGTTATTGCACAGAGTGAATCGAGGAAGCAAAGGTTTGGGAGCTCTGAGGAGAGTGATGAGCAACAAGAGTATGAGTATGGATGTTGATAGGGGACTGTATGAAAGTGTGATTGTGCCAACTGTTTTGTATGGTGCAGAGACTTGGAGCCTGAACACAGATTTGAGAAGGAAATTAAATGTTTTTGAGATGAAGTGTTTGACGAGTATGTTAGGAGTGACAAGATTGGATAGATTGAGAAATGAAATCGTGAGAGACAGAACTGGAGTAGTAGTGGAACTGAGCAAATGTGTGGATAAGAAAGTACTCGGTTGGTTTGGACAGAAGGAGAGGATGGATGAAGAGCAAATGTTGAAGAGGATCTACAGAGCAGAAGTCAATGGAAGGAGACCAAGAGGAAGGCCGCGATTGACTTGGATGGATAGTGTTATGAGTGCCCTGCAGGAAAGAGGTCTAAATGTAATGGAAGCTAGAACTCTTGTTGGTGATAGGAATGAGTGGAGATGTGTTGTGAAAGGATATTAGGATGTTTGGACGCGTTCTAAGGGATGGGCAGGGCACCCGTATGATGCGGCAGGGGTAAACCAGTGAAAGCTGTCGGGCCCTGCTGTTGAACAAAAGAGTGTGTTGTGTCACCCTGACCCGAGTGACATGGCCACTTTCTTGTGTCCCAATTCATCTAGAGGGACGAAAGCATGACCAACTTGGACATCGAGTTGCTTAACTTGTTTGGGTGTTTGGGCATTTGTGTTGGCCATGGTCCAAAAAATTTTGTGTGTGTTTTTTTGCTACTTTTTTCATTTTTATTTAATTTATTTTTCAAATTTATTTTATTTCTTGATTTTTGTATGTGGTGTTTTGCTGTCGATCACCCCTCTCGAGGGATATGACCAGTGTAGTTAGATAGATAGATAAATAGATAGATAGAATGAAATGTGGCTTCCAAATATTATTGAATTACTTTTTCATTGTACTTCTGTTCTGATGCATTTACAAATTAGGACATTTTCAAAGCACTGAATATTTTTTCCTTTTTGTCAGGACCAGAACGGAGACAGGACCCAGTTGCGTTACGTTTCTCTCAAGTTTTATTGAAGGAAAGAGGAAGGGCTGTGCCCACGATCCGGTCTTCGCTGGACGCGGGAAACAAGTCGCTCTCGCACTCGGATTGTGATCCGAACACGGAAGTGGATCTTCCGTAGCGAGCGTTTTCAGGGACGGAAAAAACGGGTCAGTAGCCAGGACTGGAAGAGCAAGGCGTGGTCGGGGTCGGAAACGAGTTCTAAGCCAGAACGGGAGAGTAGACGTAGTCGGGGACAAATAGAGGTTGTAAGCCGGGACGGGAGAGCAGACGTGGTCAGGATTGCCTAGTATATACTGAGGTTCGCAGACAAACTCACAACAGGGGACTGACAGGACTGGGTTTAAGTCGGGACAGGGAGCCAATCAGAACCCGCGGCGGTTGGCGCCAAATGAGCGGGCACAGGTGAGTCACATCAGTAATCATGACACTTATTTTAATCGTATTTTCCTTTTTTAAGTCTTTATTACATATTTATCCTTGAGTGCCACATCAAATCTAATTGTACACAAAGTTCACTGCATTGTTTTCAATAATGATTAATAAGTCGATTCTGTTTTTAATATTAGATACCTGCCTAGGAGATTGCGTAGGATGCCAGATTAATCTATTATTGTTTGTTGTTTTGAGTCTTATGAACTGTTTACAAAATTGTCACTGCCGTCCAATCACGTTCCTGTTCTTTGATTCCACACCCTTTAGGGCAGATCCTAGCAGATTTCATGAAGAGATAGGGCTCAGCGGAGGGCCTCTATAACTGGTTGGAATCTCTTATCTGAGAATAAGTCTCTCTTCATGTTGTCTTTGCAAATCCATTAATGTCTTTTCTCCTTATTTTGACTGTCTACTAAACTTTAAAACTCATCAACAATAAAAACATTTCTCAGTCCAAATCAAATAGCACATGCGTAGTTTTACGTTACATTAAGAAGTGGCAATTATCAGTTATTTCTTTTTATTTGAAGTTCCCGATTGTAAAACGCCCACAAAAGAATGTTGGCAATACTGATATTGTCTATCATAAATATGAATGGCTTGAAATATGGACATATGCCCATCCCTGATTGTGTTAGCCTATAAAATGTAAGGCTAGCTCTTTGATTTGATTTCCCAAAATGTTCCTGCACTGAGCCTCTGCTTGGAAAAAGACAGTCTACTCGTGACTCCAAGGGCCAAGCAGAAGTCTGCAAGCTCGAGAGCGTTCTCCATCCGGGCCCCGGGCTGTGGAATGCTCTCGACAGAGATATGATCTGCAACCTCAGTGGAAGTTTATAAATCGAGACTTAAAACCCACTACTATTCATTAGCTCATAATTGATGCCTACCTCATACTTTTGTTTTCCTGTCCTTCCTGACACTCTGGCTGGTGGTGATAGAAGGGAGAAAGACGATTCGAAATTAGTCAGCAGACCAGCGTCTGGACCTGAAGCATGTCGACCAGCCGGAATATATGGGAAACTGCGTCGATGCTGTCATGGACTCTTCGGGCAATTTTACAGGCTTGAGTTGTTGTTGCTGTCATGCACTTTCTGGACGAGTTCCAACATATTACCTATGTCTTGTTTTAACTGATGTTCACTATTATTTGTGTACTGTTACTCAAATCTATTGCACACTGGTCATCCTGGAAGTGGGATTACCACGTGCGATGCCCCTTCTCAAGGGTTCTTATTTACCTCATGCTGAAGTTTTCGAGTTTTTCCTTACCCGCAGGTTTCTTCAATATCAGGGGATGGGGTTTTTTTAAGGGTTATTGTTCTATTTTCGTTATTCATTATCCATTATCCATTATCGGTCAGTTCATAATACGCTACAAAGCCTAGGAGCCGGGACACTTACTCTCAGCCAAAAGGCCAAGCTAAGGTCCTAGCCCTAAAGCCTTGCTGCGATCATTGCGAATGCACCGTTCCCGGAGGTACTGCAATACCGGGCCGATGCGTGGAGTGGACAGAGCAAGCTCTTATTCCATCTCCGAAATGCAAAAATCAAAAGGCCAAGCTAAGGACTTAGCAATCACAGCCAACTAAGGCCAAGCTAGGTAAGGACCTAGCATCAAAGCTTTGCTAGGCCAAGTTAAGGTCCTAGCAATAAAGCGTTGCTGGTGTAATTGTAACCTGTGAGTTTTTTAAGACATTTTGTGATTCAGGGCAATACAAATAAATATGACTTGACTTGACCTAAAGTAAACTGACAGATTGTTGGATTTTGATGACTGTTTACCGATCAACACATTTTAAAAGTACAACTCAAGCCGTTCGTATTTTTCTTCAAATTTATATAACCATCTTTTGTAATGTTTCTGGTTCGTACTTAAAAAAATACCATCATGCACTGATAGCCAGTAGGTGGTACTGGAGCTCCTGCTCATCTGTCATATGACAGGATTGGGTTGGGTTACTTTAACTTGATTACTTTCAATTACTTTTGGATTACTTCAATACCAAATATGCTAATAAAAGTCAAAAGAAACTAAATATGAATAAAATTATGACTCACAACACGTGGTAAGCTTTCTCTCCTGGCTCTGATCCCTTTGATCTCTGGCAAAACTAACATAAAATGTGACACAAACAAAATGAAAATAAATCCAAACAGCTTGCCAACATCATTTTTGCCGTTCCATGTATTCCGTTACTCCCCAAATCTGCACAAAATTTAGTCATTTTATTCATATTTAGTTTCTTTTGTTTTTTTTTAGCATATTTGGTATTGGAGTAATCCAAAAGTAATTGAAAGTTATCAAGTTAAAGTAACCCTACCCAACCCTAGTCATGTCTCGTTAGAAAAGTTTATTTTGAATAATTGTCGATAAAAAGTTGTCTTTTGTTTGTTTTTGTTTGTTTTTTAACTTGATTATGATTTACCGTTTTCTACAAACATTAGATCAATAAGCACGTGTGCTAAAATGGTTAATTTATTACATTAATGCTTTTGAGTAGAGGCGCTCATCCGTGAACAGGCACTTTTAATTTATGGCAGAAGCGTGCAAGCCGCTGCCGTTTAACTTTTCAAAATACCAATAGAGTCGACTAATACTTTTGAAACCGGCAAAATGCGATTCCCTCCGCGTCAAACTAAATTAAAGCAGTTTAAAGTACGTATTGGATCATTGTGGCTCTTCTGACCCTACCCACGTGCCGCCCATCCCTCACCTGTCCTATCTGCTCTCCTCCGAGCCCTCTCTTGCCCCTATGCGCACATCCTCTCCAAGAGGGAGCGGCAGGAGGATCGAAACCAACCCCCCTCCACCGCGGGTGACTTTTACGCAGCTTTTACGCGCAACATTTGCGTGCTGTGATGAACTATCCTTGAAGATTTTTCTCCCATTTCTTACATGCTTGCGGAGACACGTGTCAGCTGAAGGCAAGATGCACTGAAAAATAAAATTAGACTATCGCACCTGCGAATTTGTTTGAGAAAGTTGCGTGCTTCTTCCGCACGTTCGAGGAGACAGGAAAAAGACGCTGCTCGCGCGCTGGATTGGATTAAAGTCATATTTCAAAGTTCCGACTTTGGGCATTGGGATGCATCTGTAAACGTCGCCCCCATCCGAATTGCTGTCGTTCGGAGGAAGGGGAGGATTTTTAATGGATTTTTTATGTGGGTCCCGCTAGGATGGACGTGGTAGATGAAACTGAAGCTCTACAGAGATTTTTTGAAGGTAAGATTACGCATTGGTTACATGTTGGAACTAGCTTTTAAAGTGTTTTAGTTGTGCCCAAATATGACACACAATCATTGATATGACTCAAGCTACCTGTCTAGGTTAATTTACTTGAACTTGAACGTTTTAGTTATCGACGCTTTTAACCCCAAAAATTCAAGCAAGCTGGAGGTTAAAGGGGGCCGCAGCAAAGTGCGTGTGATGGGTAGCAGATCAAGTTGAACTTTTGGGGGAAGTTGCAGGAATTTAAGTTAGGAAGATAAATGGTCTGTTTTGTAAAGGCAAAAGAGTTGCAGCTTGAGGAATGTCAATTCCTGTGTGTGGAATTTCAAACATTGCATTAATATAATTTGCAAAATATAGTGATATTGTAAAAAATATAGGACTGATGGAGTTGTATTCATCAATGCTTTGAATGTTTTTAAGAACACTGTATTGGTTTTAATCCACCACAGAATTGGGTTTGAGTCACTTTCTTATAATAAATGACATACATCACAGGGGATACATACACATTAACACATGTCTGATTGACTCCTTCACAAACACTTCCGAGCTCATAAACGAACCAGACTATCATTGTCAAGTGTCCCTTGGAAGTCAGGTGCACATAAAGGATCTCACTAGTGTTATGGATAATCAAATATCTTTGCAAATACTTATAGTTCACACAAACTATTAACTTGTGTCCGCAGCCACACTGTCAAAGGTTCCGTGCCATTTTGACAGGAATTTAGTATGTTTACATTCTTTCGTTGGGAGTAAAGAGAGATGTTCTCTCTCTAGCTGTAAGTGAGGCACCCTCTCTCATGTTAAAATGTCAGCTTGGCCATGAAAAGTAAATAGGTGCTTGCTTTTTGATGCTTTGAGTCCCTTTTTGATGTTGTTGCCGTTGAGGGACTTGTCCTACTGATTTTTTAAATGATAAAGACACTAAGGAAGCAAAATATTGATATCGGTCTGGGTTTTTCAATTGTTACAGCTGCATAGTTTAAAGGTTTCAGTAAAGATGGTATTTTTATTTTTACTCACTTCAATTACTGCTCTATATTTGTTTGTTTTTTCAATCCAAAGAAGTATTAAAACTAAATTATTATGCTTTATTTTGTTGTTTTTGAAACGGTTGTAATAAAAGTATAATAAATTATCATTAAAATACACCTTTTTAAATACAAATATATTATTTAAATAATATAAGGGCAAAAATGTATCCTTAGGTTCAGTGTCAAGACAAGCAAATATATAGTTATGGACACAAACATGAAGCTTGCATTCAAATATCATTGGACTGAGTCAGACCTAAAAAAAAAACAATAGTGCTGTATTTGTGTTTGCAGTCACTACCTTCATATATTGTTCTGTGTTCTGTTCTAACTTACTTTCACTTATCGTAAAATACCACCAAGAGGGATATTCCTGACAAGCATTGAGTAAATCTGCGCAGGCGCAGAACAGACCAAGTTTGGGTATTTTTCCAGACCTTTGCATGTCAGTGAAATATTGAATATCTAACGTGTGGTTGCGCTGTTGTTGGTTAGAATAGGGACACCAATTGAAGTGAATTTGTTCATTCATATCATAGACTGGCACCAGAGGCACACTGGGAGTCCTGGAGAAGTCACTTATTTGTTTGAGACACTGCATTCAATTTAGAATTAGAATTGTCTTTACTATCACTGATATCAATGTGGTGAACGAATCAAAAATGAGACTTCACGATACACTTGTAATAAATTCCTAAAAGAGAAAATAAGACTGGAAAAAAATTGTCAGGATAAATAGGCAAAACTGAGTTGTAAATCAATCACAACAATAGTTGCAATGGATAATATTGAATCATAACAGTAATACAATTTAGGATAGTGCAGTTATTAAACAGCAACCAAAAATTCAAAAGAAATCCATAAAAAATATATGAAAACCTATTTTTCCATACGATGTAAGATTTACGTTTTTCACCGGCAATTTTAGGGTGGTGAGCCCGTTAGTCCATGTTTTATTTCCCCATGATATAGATCAAGGAGGGGCAGCACGGCGACCGAGTGGTTAGCACGTTTGCGGCACGCTTCTGAGGTCGTGGGATCGAATTAACCTGTGCAGAGTTTGCATGTTCTCCCCGTGCTTGCATGGGTTTTCTCCGGGTACTCCAATTCCCTCCCACATTCCAAAAACATGCATATCAGGATAATTGGCCGGTCCAAATTATCCCTAGGTGAGAATGAGCGAGTGAGTTGTGTGACCCTTTGTGTCCTGCGACTGGCTGGCAACCAGTTCAGTTGTCCCCTGCCCACTGCCCAAAGATAGCTGGGATGGGCTCCAGCACCCCCGCGACTCTACTTAGGATAGGTGGTGCAGATAATGAATGGATGGATAGATTAGGGAATGGTGTAATTGTAACCTGTGCAGTCATTTTGTAATTAGGGGATTTCCAAATAAATGTGACTTGACTCTATATACAGGTAGAGTTGCTCGGAAAATCATAGATTTACAAAGTTATTTGCCATTGTCCTCGTTGTAGCTAATATAAAGAGAAAAAAATGTAAAAATATTGAAAATATACAATAATTACACAAACACAATATTAAAAAAAGATAATAAACACCAAAAATAGTAATATAATAATACAATTTCTTAATTCATTTATAATATTATTTAAAAGGTTCAAAATATATGTTTTTTTGAATGAAATATAATCACATTTAGAATCTCAGTACCTACACCGAGGTGAGAATCACCCAAATTTAATTTAGTTCGCTGTGACAATGATTAGCCATGGTTCCAAATGTGTTTATTTTTACTGTAATATTACGTGCATGCCGAGGAAACACCCACCATCCGCCACAACTCACCAAATTGACGCCCAGAAACCAAGTTTAGAGAGATTATTGGGACACTGAACACATTTTTAAAACTTGACCACAACCATTGTCCACCCCGGCCACCCATTGATCCTCAGAGTTTGAGCTATTTTCACACATTTCTGATGTTGATGTTCTTTAAGGAGGAGTTTATTTTCAAATTTCCTGTTTAAAGTTTTTCTAAAGGATTAAATTGAAATATTATTTTCATTCATGACAATTCTGTAATTATTTTCTAAATGAGTTGCCTAAGTAATCTTTTGACTGGGCCTTAGCTAATTCTTTGTGTTTTTGATGTCATTATTGGAGCACACGCACCCATCAAAGTGATGGATCTCACCCATAAGCTATGTTTTAATAGGATTACCCAAATATGTATACATCACACTAATGCACGGCTTGCATTCCTGGCATAACCTTGGTGGTTGTTAAAACACAATGAGGTGAGACTGGCGTGTTTCTCCTCAGCGGACTCCATTAGAGTAACAGTGAGCAGACAGGGTGAGGAGGTGAGACAGAGCAGACTCACAGCGCTGAGAGAGAATCGCCTCTTGGGAGAAAGCCAACTAAATATCTACTGCCTTTGTCTCCCCCCACACCCCAACCACTACCATAACTTGACCTTCTCATCTCTGACTCACTTGGACAATAAACAGTTGCACACAAACGCACTCAAAGGATTGATTCATCTCAACTAACCATCCCTGCTAAATCAAGTCAACTATTGATTGAAATATAACATGAGCATGTAGGTGTTATAGGAGGACAAATGCCATTAGAAAAATACCAATTTTATTATAGCAACTTGTCATACAGCTGAAGTCTCATCTCATCTCATCTCATCAGCCGTACCGCTTATCCTCATTAGGGTCGCGGGACAGCTGAAGTCAATTTTCCCAAAAAGAATTACATTGTAGTATCAACTGTGACCTGTAAGAAGCCGTATGGCGCCAGAAGGCAGCCAGACTTACAAAAAAATCCAATGGATAATTTGAAGTTGTGATAGTAATAAGTGACAGTGGTATATTAACTGTTTATTACAGAAAAATACCTACAAAGAACAATATGTCACCAGCAACTAAAAGCAAGGGTGATGACACTCCAAGCAGTATGACATTAAAAAAGAGACATGCGTGTTAAAGTGGTTTTAAGAGTATTTATTAAATTATTTTACCTTGTTCGGGAAGACTATTCATAAATAATTGGTATATTCAGAAGGCAACTGTCTACATTTTTTACATACAAATTGGTAATGGCTCATGAGGTAACAACAATTCATTACCATTGTATGAGAACAAAAACGGAGGTTTGGACAGTCAAGTCATGTTTATTTGTATATATGTATTATCACAAGGAGTCTGCACGGACCACAGATCATTGCAAACCTCAGACTATTATTACACTATCCCCTGATCTAAAACCTACATGAGTGCAAGGAAAAACTCAAAAACCTCAACATTAGGAAAATGAAGAAACCATGAGAAGGGACCGCACATGAGGTCATCCCCTTACGGCTTACAGGATGACCAGGGGGCTGTTGCAATAACAAATAATATTTGTATTTTGTGTTTTGTATTTTTTTATTTATTCAACCAGTAAAAACCATAAAAGTGATATATACAGAAAATCATTTGACACGCGAACCTCTCGACGTGACTCATCGCCTTCGATCGGCGCAGGGTTTTAAGACCCAACTCCTGTGTTGGGAGTCATTAGGTGACCAAACCCCCCAATTCCAACCCTTAATGCCGAGCGCCAAGCAGGGAGGCAATGAGTACCAATGTTGTAAGTCCTAGGTATGACTCGGCCGAGGCTTCAACCAGCGACCTCGGGCGCCCTACCATCTAGGCTACCGAGCTGGTAATACACATTGTCAACGTGAAATATAGGTCAATCATAAGCAATAGAAGTGTGTTTTGAGCCTAGATTTAATCAGTTCCCCTGAAGTTGCAGATTGAATTTCAGTGGGCAGAGCAGTTTGCAGCACCAGGCCCCGAATGGAGAACGCTCTCGAACTTGCGGATCTCTTCTTGGCTCTTAGGATCTCTAGTAGACCAGCATTTTTAGAGTGAAGGCTCTGGACCAGAACATGGGGGGAATAACTTAAATAGATGCCAGTTTTTCCCCAGACCACTGTCAAAACTATGCACTATCTGAGCACCACTCATCCTGATTTCTTCTCGTTGAGCCAATTATCAAGATTCGAAAAAAATAACGTTGACAAATCATGGACAACTTCCAAGTTGAGAACTTAGTCAGTATGGAGTATCTATTCAACCCAGAAAGATACATGTGTTAATGTTTGAGCAAAAGAAAATCTCTCACCAACTTTGACGATAGCATGGACATCAGAAGAGCACTGACAAAGAGAGTGGTATGTATATCACAGTCCCACTTTCTTTCCCCTTAAAAAAAGCTCAGTCCATTGTTAATCATGTCTGTGAATCAGAATTCCTATTAAGTGCCGTTGTACTCCCGAACCCGTGAATCATTGTGCCAGAAGGCGGTTTTGGAAGTGCCGCTTAAAAGCCATATGCAACCACCATTCTTGTGTGATTTACAGCTCTAAAGGTAAATTGCTTTGAGAGGAATGTATTGTTTGAGAGCGGCCAGGCGTGAGCTGCTCGAGTATGACTTTTCATTGTCGTGCCTCCATCGTATTCATCATCAATGCCAGCAGTCATCCTCCATCTGTGTGTGTGTTGATACGTGAGTCTTCAGATTTCAAACGATTCTCTACACACATAATAATCCATTTTTTATTGCGTAATTAATTATTTACTAATATTTACTTTTATACCCTACAGCTTATTAATGAATTGTTATTTGAAGACAGAGAGCAATTTTCCCTCTTTTTAAAACCCTTCCTACATAAGATGTATTTTTTGTTCTTGTAAAACGTGACCACATTTAATTCATTTCAAGGGACCTTGTGTAACATTTAATCACTAGATGTCACTCTATTGTGTGTGCAACCGAAAATGTATGCTACGAAGCACAAGAAAGATTACAAAGTCTCAAAATGGCCAAACCGCATCATTTTTCTTTTAATTTTTTGGGGGTGAGTCCCCATAGCAGCAAGACGGCAGACAATGGTATCAGCTCTTTTTAGGAAAGGCTCACGTTCTGTAAAATAAACACAACATTTTCAACCTATGAGTATTTGAAAAAATGATTGTATGATGGTTCATATATTATTTAAAATTAATATATATATTTTCTTTTTAATGGGGCGTTAAATAATACACAATAAGAAAAATGACGTAGGTGACTTGTCGGTTGTACTCACCATTGAAAATACTCTACAATACTCACTTCAATTACTGCTCTATATTTGTTTGTTTTTTCAATCCAAAGAAGTATTAAAACTAAATGTTTATGCTTTATTTTGTTGTTTTTGAAACTATTGTAATAAAAGTATAATAAATTATCATTAAAATACACCTTTTTAAATACACATATATTATTTAATTATTATAAGGGCAAAAATGTATCCTTAGAAGCCAATACAACAACAGGTAAACCCAGAAATGCACGAATTATGGTCACAATTCACAACCATGCATTTGAGGAAGTCCACAACCATCCTGTACTGTTTATGGATTATAAGTATTTTAGCTGAAAGCTACTGAAACTGTCTCTCGGACTGTTTATTGAATAAATGTTTTATGTTATTTCATTTTAGTTACAGTCTTTTCTCACGATGCCAGTACTGACAGCTGCAAATACTGTACAGTTGGAGTCGCCTGTTACGTTAATACTGTATTTGCAGTATAATCTTATGTTCTTTTTTTATGTGATGTGATGCACTTTGGCCTCCCTTGTGAAGCTTTTACATATGCTAGGAAATTGTTGATTGATTATTTGATTGATTAAAAAAAAAAAAAAAAACACTAGTTTTGGATTAAACCTAGCATCTTTCGATTAGGGTGTCCTCAGTTTTCTCTCCATTGAGCTGACATTTCAATTATCTTTCTTTCTGTCGTAGCTAACGGTGTGTCGCGCTCCCAGCAATGTCACTCCTCTAATCTCCTGAGCCAGGTCCACCAGCACGACCAGTGCTTGTGAGCGGCGAGAGCTGTGTGTGGTAGCCTGGTACAGCCCTTTCTCATGACCGGGGAATAATCCTCATTATAACACTCTCAAGCTATTCACACGCACGCATACACACAATATGTATGGCACGTAGCCGTGCACGCGCAGACTGGCGCACACGCGCGCCTGTTTAGCCGATCTGGGACTGCAGGACAAGGTCGCCGTTTGTGAAACATGCGAAAATCGGAGTGGAATTGTTCTCCTCGTCTTTCTTGAAGGGGTTTTCGTCTAAAGGACATCAGCATGCTTTGGCTACGTGCAGGTACTCTGATGCTCCTCACATAATTAGGAGCTTTGTCTTGTCCATAGCATATTTTTAGGAAAAGCAGAAACTCTATATCAGTGTTCTGTCCCCTCATTATTTTTGTGCGCAGGAATGTATTGGAATGCTGGTACACATTGAATGATTGTGTTCACCTACGTGATCAATTCGGTCTAATTCTTGCGATTATAAGTGGGAGTTGATTAGAATTACATCTTGAGACAATGCTTTGTTATTGGAGTAGAAGGACTTGATATTTGGCAGCTAGAGAATGTAGGGAAAAAAGAACGTATATATAAGTCTTGGAAAAGCGAATCTAGTAAATTTAAGGACAGGAGTTATCAATTGTGTCTCATTCTGAATTTTTATCAAAAACTGACCTGAATATTTTCCTTTCTTGCTTTTCAAAAAATTTAGGAATGTGAAAATCGTAAGCGTTATGTGTGTGCTTGTGTGTGTGTGTGTGTGTGTTTGGGCTGATTAGAAACCAAATGAATTACTAAAACACATGCTTGCATGCATTCAAACTTTTCATTATTTTCTATGAGAGTGGTCTGTTGAGATCGCCGAAAGAAATCTAATAATCATTTATCTAATTTGAAAATCATGTAAAAAAAAATTAAACAACTTTTAGATGCCAGACCTTTTTCTCTGAATATTCAGAAGCTCTGACTCTGTGTCTGGTCTTTGAAAGCACCGCGTGTCCATCGCAGAAAGGTGTTTGTCGTTGAATGAGTTGCTTAGTTCCAGTTATGATATAGCGCTACCAAAATACCTCTCCATTGCATCAAAGATAAAAATCACTGTTGAAAGCTCGTGGATCCTTTAACCATCAGGGTCGTAGCGGCACTTCCTTTGGTGTGTGTTAGGCAAGTACAGCTTCACAGCTCCCATCATGCTCTTGCTGTTTTCTCTTGGTATGGGTTTGGTTTCCCAAAGGAAATAGATGGTACTATTTTCCATGGAAGGCGTCACAGGGGCTGTGTTGTTAGCGCCCAATCCTACAGTGCTGAGGTCCTGAGTTCAATTCCAGGTACAGCAGCTCCCCTGTGCAAAGTTTGCATGTTCTCCTTGTGCCTGCTTAGTATTCCTCCGGGGCACTCCGGTTTCCTCGCACATTCCAAAAACATGCAGGTCGGGTTAATTGGCTGGTCCAAATGCTCCCTAGGTGTCAATGAGTGAGTGAGTTGCCCTGCAATTGGCTGACAACCATTTCAGGGTGTCTCCTGCCTTCTGCCCAAAGATGGCTGGGGTGGGCTCCACAACCTCCCATGACCCCAGTGAGAGTAAGCGGTGCCAAAAATTGATGGCAATGGATGGTTTCCATGGTCACTAGTAGCAGGAGAAGCTACCTGACCTCACTCGAGACAGCCATTGTTTTTGTGTGTAAAGCATCATCTCTTCAGAGATAAGACAGAACTTGACATTGGCGAGCAGCGGCGTGTATTGCTACTTGATCCTAAATCTCTTTGTTCCGAACTTTAGAGCATGGCTCTTTTGATCATGTTAACAACGTACAAAACACATTGCGTAATTTCTAATTTTTTTAAGAAACAATATTATTTTTTTCTCCATCTAGTTATTTGTTATTTTAAGTAAATAAAAAGCTTGAATATAGATAGAAAAATATATAAAAAACAAAGTCTTTTACTGGACCTTAGAGCCTCTAATATGTCATGAAAGCAAAAGAAGTAACGGCAACCACACAAAGTTAGTTTTCCAAGAAAAATATGAAAGCCACAAGTGATGCAATGCGTATTGTCTAATGTAATTATAAACAAAACAAGCCCATACAATTATATTCGTGGGTTTGTTTTATTTTGAAAGGGCTTAAAACAACAGGAAGATTCTTGTAACAGGCACTCAAGCTCTCTCTTCTTTTTGCTTCCGTACATTTAGATTAATGTCTGGATGACAGCCGGGCTTTGAATGCCTATCATAACACACCCACACACACAGTGAGTGTGACAATGAGTCCAGTGTATCTTGAGCACAGCTGGACTGAATACGAGTGAACTTGCCAACGTATCGGCATCTTTGCTACTTCACTGATTTATTGATAGAGGTGGAAGCTGTCGAAGTAACATTTATTTAAGCAGGAATAGTTTTGCACATAAATGAAAGAAATGTACAAAAAATGAGAAGAAATTAAAAATGTTCGCAAAAGCACCTTTCACAAGAAAGCTTTTTTAATCTTTTTAAAATTCAGCTTTATGTAATTTAGTTTTTACTGTTTTATAACACTGAATAAACTCTCCTTATCTGTAGTGTAGTAGTTAGCACATTCGCCAATGACGCGAATGGTCCCCTGTTCGAGACCTGGTGGAAACATATGTCGGCCTGGAGAGGAATGCCACCAGGCTGTAATTGACCAAGACACACCACAGGAAATGGTGCCCCTGCGACCTTATTGGTTAAGGGGATCCAACCCCCAAAAAATTAACCTAAACCTTTTCCACATTTTTTGTATCCAGTTCGACTGTTATTTGTAAAACTTTTTTTTTTCTCTATTCGTTCTATATCTTTCTTATTTGGTTTATTTCTGTGTTTTCTATTTTTTCTGAATTCTCTCTTTTCTTCATTTTTTTCTTTTTTAAATGTGTTTACATCATATTTAATTGTAAAATTCTTTAAAAACCTAAGTACCTTAATCCTCTATTACCTCTCTATTTAAAGAGACATTGTGTATTATTTAGTGATTAATAGTTGGGAAAAAAAACGCAATTCATTAACATAAAAACAATATTGATTTGAATGATACACAACAATACAACCACTATAATAAAAACATGCTTATTTATCTGTCGTAAAATAAGGTTCAACTTGAAGGAGCTGATTGTCAACCATCTTGCTGCAACACGTACCCCCCAAAACCCAAAACCTTGTAATAGGCTGGGCAAAAAAATATGAGAGGAAAATGAAATTAAATTAAATGATCTGCATTTATATAGCGCTTTTCAAGTCAATGACTTCCCAAAGCGCTTTACAATGTGCTCCACATTTCCCAATAGCGGCCTTGCAGCCATGTAAGGCGCTAACCTGCTTATTGGGGGTATTAGGGGTTCAGTGTCTCACCCAAGGACACTTCGACATGTAACACGGACGAGCCGGGATTCGAACTGGGATCCCTTGATCCCAAGACGAGCGCTCTACCTCCTGAGCTACGTTTGGTCACTTTGATTCTCTGACGTTAGTGTTCTTACTTGTGCTTTGTAGCACTCGTTTGCACAACACAAAATATCGACATCTAGTGGTCAGATAATACACAGTGTCCTTTAAATTTGCGATGTAGTAAGGCAAAGGGTTATTTTCTGCAGGCATTTTCCACCCAACACACAAAAGAAGAATTTGTATTTATTCAATAGTGCCATTATTCTACTCTACTATGTCTGTAGTTATTGACTGAACTGTATGATATATATATATAAAAGAAATATATTTTTAAAAACTCTTTGAAGTAAATTTTCTATAAGAAGGCAAAAGGGAAGGAGCTCGAGCACCACCTAATGTATGTTCGTGCACACTGCTGCAAAAGCATGTCAGAGAACAGGGATGAATGGACATTTCCTTCAAAGATCTGTTCATGATTTTGTATGACGGTTGAGCAGAAATGCTTCTACGGTACCGCAATAAACTATAAACTGATACACCAAATGATAGTGATTCCACCAACATTTTCCAATATCAGTGGTAACAGAAGCCATAATATTCAATCGCTTGCTCACAACCCGGGCTGGGGATCTGTGACATCGCTTTACGGGGACATAAACTTCATATAGTGTTCTTAAGTCGATTTTTTTCCATCCTGGGACGTTCGGCTTGAAGTTTTTCCGCCTTGCCCCCGTTTGCCTCACCCTCCATCCATCCTGCCTCCCCTATCCCCTTAGCATTTCGTTATCAGGCCTGCCAGTTTAGATTTATGGCTCTTGAGGGTGGGGTGCACATCTGGATCTTATTTCAGGGGGAACTATCCTGCTTTTCTCCTGCGGCACTGGCACGCATCAGAAGACATTTACCATCTGTTTCGATCCAGTGAAACGAGTGTAAACACGGTAAAGGTTGCAGAGAACCTGACATTGCACTGTGAGGATTGATGTGGCACCATAAAATTCAGAGGGACCCTTTAGAGTTTAGTTGGTCTGGTTTGGGGCTTTTAACTTAGAGGTGATAGCATTACTTTTGACATTCGACAAAGACATCATCTTCGTATGATGGTAAGATGACCCAAAAATCAAATTCAGTCAGTCATTTAAGTTTCAATCAAATGTATTAAAAAAGACAAGTCCTTGAGGTTGTTTGCATTTGTATTGGAGTAGAAGGTCCTTAACCTCTGTTTCTAACTCCAACACACAAATGAAGTATAACCCTCAGTTGAATATCATTGTTGCTCATTGCTTGATCTATTTCTTCTGGATTCAGGGCATGTTCTCTTAAACCGATTGGGTGAAATGCTGGTTGTTGACTTGTATGCTTTGGCCAGCACTGACTGTTTTTATCATCAGATATTAATAATCCAGCTTGAATGTTGAAATTAGCATTGTTTAGTTGTGGAACGTAAAATAATAAATAATAACTACTTTGCTAACATGGGACAGTTATTTAATGTAAGAATGCCATTGTGTGTCGAATTTACCCACTGCCGAGTTTCCATCAAAAATTACATTCTGTTTAAATCTTGATATAGAAAATCCGGGAAAAATGAATACAATGCTTGCCTTACGAGGGCCTGAAACAAATTGCCCCTTTTGGGTAAATTTGAATGCTCAATGCAAGGATCTGAAGAGCGAAGAAATATTTGTTATATGCAATATGACAGATGTGGTTAACTCCAAGCATCAGAAGTCTCAAATTTGAAAATTTCAAGAGAGAATATTTCGATATTGTTTTTGTTTCTATTTGCTTTGGAAAAAAATGCCACGGGGAAAAAAAATAACTATGGTCAACTAAACTTCTTAACACTAGATGGCAGACAATATGTGAGATATGGAATTCATTATATTGAAGACAAAGCCAGTGACGTGAAGAACTTTGAAATACATTAAAATGCAGCTAATTGAGTATTAAAGAGACAGTGTGTATTATTTGATCCCAGAATGTCGTAGTATCAGGTACTGCAACAAAGTGCAACAAAACACAAGGAAGAATACAAACTATGGCGACTCAAAGTGATCAAGCGACAACTTTTTCTTCTTGTTTTTTCGCAAAGCATTTGACACACTTTTTGTTTTCTTTCGGGTACCTGTTGCAGCAAGATGGCCGACAGGTATGGTGAGGCTCATGTTATGTCGAATAAATGCCCATTTCTCAACCTATCAGTATTTTTTATTGTAATCAAAATGTTTTTTTTACAATGATTATTTTAACCACTAGGAGTCGCTAAATAAAACACATTGTCCCTTTAAAAGTACTATTATCACTCGAAGTCATTTTGGTTATGCTGGTCATTATGTTTATTTTTAAAGCACTAAGACATTTGAAAAGTGGATTTTTTTTCATCTGCGTTGTGGGTCCCGAATTCACACTGTTTGAGAGCCACTGCGACTAGAGTGTAATCCTGTTGCAAGAAGACAAAGTGCTTATTGCAATTTAGGAAGGCAAACTCCCAATTTATGTATGAAGCAATATTTACAACCAAAATACTTAGACAGAGAGTAACCTCACATTCCCACCGAGGTGATTCTCTGGCATGTGTTTATACAATTTGAAAAAAAGTACAAGTTAAATGCCATCTAATCAAGTTAGTGGCGATAAGAAGGAAAGCGATACGAAATGCTCATTACGACATGAAATAAGATTTTCCTCCAATCAGAGTCCGTGTGGCAGTACACAGAGTTGCTGAAAGATTCCTGTTGCTAAATCCCAGATGCTCTCCATCCCTACTCTCTGCCCCCCTCCCTCTAAACATAGGCCATGATATTACCAGTTCTCTGGATACAGCCAACATCGACACCAGTATCCTGGAAGAGTACATCAGCAAGGAGGACGATAGCGCTGACATGTAAGCAGGGACTACGTCTAAACAACACACGCTGCCCGTGCAGTTCATTTCGTTACAAAGGAATTTGTTTTCCCAGATAAGGCTAATCCTCCCGCCCTACTTTTTTTCCCCTCTTTGGTCTCCCAGCTGTTTCTCAGAGGTCCACAGCACCCCGGGACCAAATTACTCATCTCCCCAGGCGGGGGTTTCCTCCTCTGGGGGGTTGGTGTGCGGCGTGAGCCCTCCGATTCCCCTCCGCCAGGGAGTTCCTAACCCCTGCCCCAACACATACCCTCCTGGTCCTTCCTTAGGCCTGCGGCACGGTTACCCCTGCCTGGGTCAGCATCAACAGCACCAACAGTCTCACCTCAAACCCGAACACAGAGGCCACTACGCCCCCGGGTGAGCACTGTGAGCATTTGGAGCAGGTTTGGCGACACAAAATATGAAACGAGCCATATTGAACCCCAAAAAACATGTTTGGAGCCGTAAACAATTAAAGCTTAAACTAAGGCTGCAACAATGAATCGATAAAATTGATTACTCGATTGATGGACGTTAATTTAATGAAAATAAGGGAGTACTTTGAGTTCACACTTGATCCGGCGACTTGTTGTAGCACTCTGGTCCAGCAGAGGGCGCTTCAAAACTGTATTTTGATGCACGAGGACATCTTGATCCAAATCCAAATATACGTAGTGATGCATCAGTTTTCAGACAACAAAATGGAACTTGATATTTTTTATATAATAGAAGTTTGTTGTTTCGTGCTATTTCTATCCATTTGAATAGAGAAGGAAATTAAAAATGTGTTTTCTCAAAATCCGATTCACATTTAATCAGAAAAATAATCAATGATTCATTGTTTTTAAAATAATCCTAAATTGCAGCCCTACTTATTAAAAGCCTTATAAGGAAAGCAACACATACTATATATGTATACTGCATATATCTCTATTCATTGGAAAATGTTAAGAATGTTTGTTTCATGTTCGTTGTCCTGCAGAAACCATATCATTTTCCATTATCAAACAATTTTGAAAAAGCGCCAATGAGCCACTAGGAGGCATCAAAAGCCACATGCAGCTCAAAAGCCGCATGTAGCTGTCTGGGGGATTAAGTGTATCAAAAAATGTCTTGTCAGTTAGAAAATGTACCAGAAAATTGTACTTTATTTACCAGAAAATCACTCGTGAGCTAGTTTGAGAACCTGTCAATGGGCACCACATTAGAGACTCCAGTATTATCGCAAACAATATATTAGTGCAGACATTGCATTGGAAAAAAATCTTGAGGGATAGTTTTACTCATTTTAAGTATTATTCTTAACATTTTTCTTATTTTACTTTCATTTTAGTTTTGTGGTAATATTTAAAAACAAACAGTATACCTTGTAATAAGTTAAACTTCCATTACCTATTCTTATTCAAATCTATAATGTGTTACTTCCTGAATATAGATAATTCAATTTAGAAAATGGTTTAACGATTTGTAAAATAATGCTGATATATTCATTTTCATAAATATGCTTTTGCTACTTTATTGTTTCTTTTCATTTGTTTCCTCGGTACAATAAAAATGCTAATCATTAAAATGAACAAAATCATTGGATATGGGAGATGGCAGAAAGTTTGTTGATTTCAGATATCGTCCCAAAAAAAATTCTTTTATCCTAGGATTTTTTTCATTTTTCTGTTGTTTTTAGGGGTAAGGTAAAAAAGGTAGTAAATATATCTACAAATATGTTGAAAATGATCTAAATATTTCCCATGAGTCGTATGAGACTTTTTTACTCATTTTAAGTTTTATGTTTTTACCAGAAAATGAGTAAAGTTTATCAAAGTAATGCTTGAAAAATTATTAAATAAAGTAAACGACTTTGAATGACTAAAACAGTATCCGTCCACAATGCAGGTTTAATTCTGTTTCATTTTAGATCTCTTCCCGAGTCTCCACCAGATTCAAGCTCAGAACCTTACTCACCTCAGCAGGTGAATGGTAAGTATCTACCACTTCTATCTGCACTGTTTCTTGCACTGCTGCACGATTACAAACAAAAATAATTCAAAACACACATTGACTAAGTGACATGATATTTCAGAAAAAATACTTCACTCAATTTAAGTTTTTGGCATTCAAACAAGCTCAAAGTCCAGGGTACCAATCAATATGTCAAGACACTGATAGTATCTTGAATCTGTTACTGGTTAATCCACATGACATATTTACAAAGAAAATCATTAAATTTAAATGTCTCCTCTTAGAATGGAATATATTTTTTTTTAAAACATATCTAACACCAGTATGTCCATATGCTTTAATAACTTACCACATTCTTGCATTGTTCTTATATATTTGGTTAAATGAGAAAATGTATGCAGTCAATTTTAAATACAACTATGTTAAATACTTACTGTATTTCTTTGTGTATTATGTGCAAACGTGCATAACACCCACAACTTATCCTTCGATAGCTATAACATTTTCTTTTACTTTATCTCTGCTCAAACCAAGCATTCTAAGTAACAATCGTTGAATATGTACGGCCATGATTAACATAATTTATTGACAATTAAAACTACTAACACTATACAAACATAACATTTACAATGTATTTATTTAATGTCCTTCAAAGTCTGATTCATCATTAAATAGACCAAAGAGTTGTTTCGCTCGACTGCTTTTTTTCGCTCTAATACCACAAATAATAGTACAGTGGGACCTCGCTGCTTCGCGGTTCGACGTTCGTGTATTCAGAGCTTCGCGGTCTGTAATGGTAATTATTATTATTTATTTATTTATTTATTTTTTTTATTTGCAGATTTTCACTTTTTGCGGGAATCCCCCTCGGACGACGACCCTAGCACGGCGCGCGGTTCTCGTTTCACGGTGTTGTGCCCAAATCCGACTCCCGTGTTGTGCCCAAATCCGACTCCCGTACAGAATCTTCCCCCCCTCGCGTGAACGCGCATCCTGCTGCGCTTCCGACGAAAGCGATCGTATTCTATATAAACGCTTATTGAAACCATAAAGCGAGCTAATTAAAATAATTGGGCGATCGTAGTCTATATAACGTGTTTATTTAAACAATAAAGCGCGATCGTATTCTACAAAATGCGTTTGTTAACGCGGATGAAAAAGTCACCAATGTCACGTCTCCCGCTCGGGCCGCAATGGCTCTACATGGCGCTACACGGCCCTTGATGGCTCCGGTGTTGTGCCCTTTTCCGACTCCTATGCAAATTCCTCCCCCCCTGATCGTATTCTATATAAAACGCTTATTAAAACAATAAAGCGAGCTAATTATAATAATTGGGAGATCCTAGTCTATACAACGCGTTTATTTAAACAATAAAGCGTGATTTTATTCTACAAATTGCGTTTTTTAACGCGGATGAAAATGTCACCAACGTCAATGTACGCTTCCGACAAAAGCGATCGTATTCTATATAATACGCTTTAAAACAAAATAAAGCGAGCTAATTATGATAATTGGGAGATCCTAGTCTATATAACGCGTTTATTTAAACAATAAAGTGCGATCGTATTCTACAAAATGCGTTTGTTAACGCGGATCGAAAAGTCACCAACGTCAATGTACGCTATGATTTCCGCAATCACAACTAATTGTACACAAATAATATTTATTTGATTTACTATAATATCCGTATGTAATGTCTTTTTTATTGTGAATGAAACCCTGGTTGCATTGGATCCCGCGGTGTAAACAAATTGTTTTTTTTTTTCATTTAAAATCGGAGGGGGGGAGGAATTTGCATAGGAGTCGGAAAAGGGCACAACACCGGCCAACGGACGGGCAGTGTTATGCCGAGAAATGCATCCCTGCCGAGAATTGCATCCCCTCTCGCGGGAGCGCGCACACGTCACTGATAATGAGATAAGATTTATTTTTTTTCTTTATGAACGGGCGTCGCTTCTTCGCAGATTTTCACTTTTTGCGGGTGGTTTTGCTCCCCATTAAACGGGTCTAAGGAAAATAAATAAATAAATATTTTTTTTTTCTTTTTGAAGGGGTGTTGGTACTTCGCAGATTTTCAGTTTTTGCGGGTGGTTTTGGTCCCCATTAACCGGGTCTAAGGAAAATAAATAAATAAATATTTTTTTTTTCTTTTTGAAGGGGTGTTGGTACTTCGCAGATTTTCAGTTTTTGCGGGTGGTTTTGGTCCCCATTAACCGGGTCTAAAAAAATAATAATTTAAAAAAATATATATATATATTTTTTTTGAAGGTGCGCCGCTACTTCGCGGATTTTCACTTATCGCGGGTGGATTTGGTCCCCATTAACCGCGATAACCGAGGTCTTACTGTAGTTTGAAAATGAGTACAAATTGTCACAACCAGAACAGGAGGAAGACCAGGATGCATAATGTTTTCACACAAGCTTTATTTTACGGGAATGGGGCAGTCATGCGCGTGAACACAAAGGCCAGTTTTTCGGCGATCACTGGACGAGACAGACGGGATCGATACCGGATACTGGAGACTGGCGCAGGATATCGGACAGGATGAGACAGGCAGAATCGAAACCGGATACTGGACACTGTATCAAGATTTCAGACAGGATGAGACAGACGGGATCCAATCCACTGGAGACTGGAGTCAGATATCAAACAGGACGTGATAGACAGGCTTGTTACCCCATACTGGAGACTGGAGTCAGATTTCAAACAGGATGTGATAGACAGGCTCAATACCCATACTGCAGACTGGAGTCAGATATCAAACAGGACGAGATAGACGGGATCGATACCGGACAGAGTCAAAACACACGTCTTGCGGGTGCAGAGGTTCGTTGACGGATTGACAAGGGGTGAGTGAGAGCACTGCGCTTGAATAGGAGGGAAGCCAATCAGTCAACGAGCCACAGCTGGCGCCAAAAGGGCGGGGCCAAGTGAGGGCAATGGACAACCGTGACACAAATCTAAAATAGAATGCCTTTTTGTGTGTTATCTTTGTCACTGTTGGTATAGTAGTAAGGATTCCACTCACTACTGCGACCTAGATTCCATTCTGTTGCACCCAATGATTTGCAATATTTTTCAACTGATCAGTCATCGCACAAATATTGTAAAACCACCCAAACTTTGAAATTGGCGGCATACACTTCACACATACGTAAATCGAAATGATAATTATTCCAAGTCAACTAGAATTTACGTAAAGCAAAATTACATTACCGTCAACTTTGATTTGAACAATTGCCATAAACAATTTAGCAATGGATATGAAGGAGTACGACAACTCAGAGTTATTTTGGATACAAATATGTCTTGTTAATGTCTCGCGCAGATTCTCACATGATTAGGACCATGACACCGGAAAACATGTGTCACATGACTCCGACACCACCGTTACAGCCTCACGGTCACTATCCAGGCATGCACCGGGACATGTACCTGAAGCCCGAGCCCATCATCTCACAGTTTCCCATCGGTCCAGCCACGAGTGCGGGTGGAGACCTGCAGCAGACGCAGATGCTTCATCAACTTTTGCAGCATCCACAGGGGCAAGAGTAAGAGATGATCATAGAGCTGTAAAAAGTCCAAGTTTACAATTTGCCAAAACACAACTATGTTGTGTCCTGTTTATATTACACTTAAGCTTTTTTCCTATTTCTTAAATGACCGTAGATCACATCCAGACAATGGTTGTTAATTCATCTAATTGGGAAAGTAGAACAGCCTGATCAGTGGAATTAAATGATCTAGAAGCCAATTACGGGATTTGAGAATGATCTAGGACCTTAACTTGTACCTTGGAATTTAAAAAAGTTACCCAAAAGGACTTGAAATTACTAGACAAGTCTGCCGTTTTCCCCCCAAAAATATTTGAAAGAAAAGTTTATTTTTGATAATTTTTTTTGTATTTTGTATTTTTGATGCATTGACTTTACTTGACGAATACTTGTAAAATGGTTACATTAAATTAATTCAGATTTTATACTATGCTATGCTATGCTATGCTATGCTATGCTATGCTACGAGAAGAGTTCTAAGACCCCCTTATCAAGCAAGTGTCACAAAGGGAGTTCAAGTGAAATGAGCTTGTATTAGCATTTATTTATTTATTTTCAATTAAAGAAGGCAAAGGCTATGTTTAGTATATTGATTGGACGAAAATAAAGCTACATTAAGTTATTGTGAGACCAGAAACGTAAGATAGATTAGTTATCATCAAATAATAGCTTACCAGAAACTGGTCAAACCTTCAGTAGAGTATGTCTTTTCCCCTAAAATTGTGAAAACTATTAGATAAACTATTTATAACTGTGATTGTATAATCGTTTTAAATACGGTATTTTTGCATATTCTGTCATTATTTTAACCAAAAGGTGTCTTTCTTTGGTTGAAAGTGAAAGTAAAAAAAAAAAGATTCACGGCATTAAAGATATATGCACCCAAGATTTTTTTTTTTTACTAATTTCAGACCACACTGCACAAAATAAACAAAACAAAAGCTACTTTGAGACAAAACCTGGGCCTAGACATATGGACTAGACACAACCTGATTTTAGGCATCCATTTTTGGACGAAATTAGGTCGAAAATGAACGAAAAATAGAATTAGGAATAAAATCTCACCTTCAAAATTTTAATGGTAATAATAATTGTACATGACTGTTCTGTCGTATATTCTTGATGCATTGATATCTATCAGTGGAGTTGTCTTCTATCAAGCGTGTACTTTGGTTTTTCACATAGCGCACTCATGGAATAATCAAACTGTTTTCGTTTTCATTACTTTCAACAGAGGAATTCCCTCTCATCAGCCCAAAAAGAGGAAACATTCCGACTCCCCTAACAGCACTCTAAATTCCCAAATCCTCACCGGTATCATCAAACAAGAACCAGGTAGGCAGGCTGGCATAGTTCCTTCTTCCTGTCATACCACAAGCATTTTTACTTTTTCACAAACAAGAACAGTCTGACATTTTCTCAGCTTGAGGTGCCCTCGACTTTATCCTATTCTCATACGGTCTTATTTCAGGCTTGATGCAGGATGCGGAGAACGGATACATGGATCCAAATTATCAGTGCATCAAGTGGCAACCTCACCAGCAGAACAAGTGGACTCTACTTTATGATGCAAACTGCAAAGAGCTGTAGGTGGAATTTATCTTGGCAAATCTTGACTTGGGAATGGGGTACCAAAGGAATAACAGCCTGAAATGGAAAGGAGTGATAATAGTTTAATAAGATAATCCAACCGCAGAAGTCTATAAATTCTTCAGAGGTGAGCCTTGCGGAGGAGTGATTCAGAATGAGGTTTCGATTAAGAAAGACACCGTGAGGAGTGAGGAGAGAGGAGGAAAACGAAGGAAGAAATTAGCTCACGCATGCAAGTGCTTTTGCAAAAGTGGAAACAGATGAATAGAAATGACTCTTTTGATTTTTTCATAGCTGATGTCTGAACGTGAAAAAAAGTACTTAGAACTATCGAAAATGTTCTGCCATCAGCCGTATGAGGACAATTATTCTCACTTAAAGAATTATTTTTCATTTGTTTGGTACAATTGTGTCTGTTTATCTAGAAAAATACTTCATTGGAAGAAAAACCTTACCTGCGTAATCTGTTATTCTTTGTTCATTGTTTAAACCAGGGGTCACCAACCTTTTTGAAGCGTAGAGCTTAGAGCTACTTTTTTGTTACTGATTAGCGCAAAAGGCCACCAGTTTCATTTGTTTCTAAGCTATCACTATGTTAGCACTATGTTATTATTGTGTTAATACTAGGTTATAATTTTGAAAATTAGGGTTAAAACAGGCTCAGTCACCAGTAAAACAAATGCCAATTAGAAACTAAATTTCCTATAAAATCACATTGACCAATCATCGCTGAGCTTTTTTCATAACCACTCTAGGGGCAACTCAAGTATTCTAAGTGGCTATTCAAACCCCATCTTAGGGACCCCTGCATTTAACTGTTCTTCGCAGGTTTATTAATTTATTAATTTATAAAAGTTATTAAAAGAGTAATCATTTTCTAAATCTGCTGTTTTAAAGAAGTATACGGTATATATTCAAAATTCATTTTGGGGGCAATGATTGTGTTTTTAAATCCTCCTGAAAAGAAAAGCAAATTTCAGATGTGTGTATTTCACCTGAGAGGGAATTTTAGCTATTACTTTTGTTTTAGGTAAGAAAGAAATGTGAAATTACAGTAAAACGAAACAAATAGTTTTCAAAATTAGCTAAAGTAAATGCTTAAAAGATAGTCCTGGTCACTAATTTTGTTTGAAGATGAGGTTTGAGTTTACAAAGAAGATACTTTTGTTAATTTCATGAATTTTTTTCATACTTGAAGAACAAGTTATAAATGATAAATAATATTAGCTTATTTTTTGAAAATAACTGCTAAAATATGGTAAAACCAGACAAACACTTTAAGAATAATGCCAAATACTGCAATGAACTTAGGCTATATCATAGCCTGACTTGCCAATAATTGTGCGTGGAATGCTGGGAGCTGGGCAGCTGACATGAAAATTATTCAGAGAATTATCAACATAGCCCATAAAATCATTGGCTGTTCTCAGCCCAGTCTGGAGGACATTGCTGTCTTGTAATACCAAAACGGATCCAAAAACATTGTAAAGGACACCTCCCACCCCCTCTTTGACCTGTAGTAGTCCCTGCGGGTCCCTTAAAACAAGAACCCTGGCTCAGAGACGGTATCTTCCCCAGGGCCATCACCTCCCTAAACTAGCACACAAAACTGTGAAAAAAAAATATTTTGCCTATTGGAAAAAAATGGTATTCATATCTCATTTATTAACTTCAATTGGAAGTTTGTTGCTGCTGAATGTGATTGCTGTTTTTTAATTGCACAATTGTTACAATGCACTATTTTTCATTGCACTATTATTATGAAAAAGGTGGACTTCCAACATAGGCCAATCATCAAGCACTACCTTGTAAATATTTTTGCCTAATTATCCTGACATTCTCTTTTCTCATTTTTCTCTTCTCAGTCTTTATTAAGTGCTTATCTTGTTTATCCTGAAGTGCCATGTCTAAAAAATTTGAAATATGTAAAACCAGAGAACGTTTTTCTCAATTTTCTATGGGTGATGTCCCTCAAGGTTTTAGTAGTGAAGAAAGTGTGCCTTGAGAAGCAACGCTCTAATGTCGAACAGAATCCATGATGACATTTCCGTCTAATTTTTTTCAGCCCAATGCCGTCTTACCGAGTCGATGCCGACAAAGGCTTCAACTTTTCCTTGTCCGACGATGCTTTTGTGTGCCAGAAGAAGAACCACTTCCAAGTGACGGTGTATGTGGGGATGCTAGGGGATCCCAAGTATGTCAAGACAAGCGAAGGCCTTCAGCCAATTGACTGTTTCTATCTCAAACTCAACGGAGTGAAAGTGAGGGAGCGTAGTGATGGATGCCCCGCTGTCAAGAAGGGCCTCATCTTTTATTTATTTCGGCTGTTTTTCTCTTCTCTGGATTGCAAGGTGGAGGCCATGAACCAGTCCATCAGTGTGGAGCAGTCACAGTCGGACCGAAGCAAAAGGCCTTTCAAGCCAGTTATGTGAGTCTTTGGGTTGACATTAAAATGAGAAAAAGCACCTGAACACATGTTTTCAATAGGATTTTAGATTTAAGGGGCAGCAAGGTCGCTTGTGGTTTTTGCAATTTTTTTTCTCCCACATTCCAAAACAGACGCTTAGTGTCAAGACTTTAAATTGTCATTAGAAAATAGCTTTTTTTTTCATTTTTGTCCCTTTTCTCTTTAAAGCATTTCTTGTTTTTCCTCTTTTATTTCCTCCTCTTCATTTTCCTTGCTTTGCTTTCTTTCCCCCTACTTTTCTTCTTATTCCGGTGTTGCTTGTTTACCTTTTTTCTTACTTCTTCATCCCTATTTTTATTCACATGAAAAAAATCCCTTTCAGTTATTTTGTCTTTCTTTGAGAAAAGGCTGGGGCAAAATCAGAAGAACGGGTGTTTCAAGCTCATTTTCAGTCTCCGTAGTTTGTAGTCTTTCTTTGACTCATTTTTCGGTTGCGCTACACATTACAGCAACATCTAGTGGACAAATATAAAACATATAAAAAATTGATGATTTCGGCTTATAGCCATATTTTATTTATTTGGCCATCCGTCAATTTGACTCTGCTGCCCTAGGAGGACTAAATGCTGATATTTTTTTAAGTGTGTAATAAAAAACGTTACCAGAAAAAAATAATTCCAATGACCTTGTGTCAAGAACCGGAGCAGGATCAGGACCCAAATGCGTTTCTCACGCAAGCCTTTTATTTTACTGGAAATAGGGAGTCATGTACGGTAGGCAGCAGTCTGGCATTGAATGATACGAAGCCAGAGGCCGACAAGATCGATACCAATTGCCCGGGCAAAAATCGGACAGATGGGATCGAAACCGGGCAGGACGGGACAAACAGGATTGATATCAAAACAGGATATGAAAAATAAACAGGACAAACTAGACGGGAACGAAACTGGAAACCGATATCAAACAGGACAAAATAAACGGGAACAATACCGGACAGGAAATACCAACAGGAAACAGGACCGAGTCAAAACCCACATCTTGCGGGGCAGAGGTTCGTTGACAGACTGACAAAGGAAGAGTGAGAGCACTGAGCTTAAATAGACGGAAAGCCAATCTGTCAACGAGCCGCAACTGGCGCCACACGGGTGGGGCCAATTGGGAGCCATGACAACCGTGACACTATGGAGTAGCGCCAACTTTTAAACAAGTGCCCAGAACAAATACATAAGGCAAAGATCCTTTTACAATGCAACAATACAAATATGATTATTTTCTATTTGACAAGGCTTTGACAACATCTTGTGTATTTTTAGGGCACATATATTAACACAAAATAAATAGCATGATAAATCCCCAATGCATGATCATGATTTGTTAACACAAAATTCCACACACCTCACTTTTCATTTTGACAAAAGTGTTAAAATTCTGAGCTGTCCAATTTTCTCTGTGTAGGGTCACACTACCCCCAGAACAGGTCACAAAAGTCACCGTGGGCCGACTCCACTTCAGCGAAACCACCGCTAACAACATGAGAAAGAAAGGCAAACCGAATCCTGACCAGAGGTGAACGCACCCGTTCACTCTGATCACGTCCAGACCCGATTTGTACTCTATTGATTTGGTCCTTGCAGGTACTTCATGCTAGTGGTGGCGCTGCACGCTCAGTCCCACAGTCAGACGTACACTGTGGCTGCTCATGTGTCTGAGAGGATCATCGTCAGGGTAACGTCCAGCCATGTCTGTCTGCCTCCTACAGCAATTTTATCAGCTGTGAATGGAACGTTTCATTTCCCCTGCATGTCGAAGGGGAAGTTAACCCCACAAACATTTCTTCACAATATAATATTGTCAGTGAGCAGGCTAATTAAAGTGTTAAATTCTAATTAAATATTGTCTTTGGGGTATACATTACTAGTCAAAGATTGCCAAATATTATTGTAAAGAGAACCTTTGGGCTGATTTCCCCTTTAATGGTCTCATTTTGATTTTAATCCTTTCATTTGAGTATGTATGTGGTGTGTTATGGTCACTTATTATGAATATATATTTAAGGAAGGTGGAGAGAAAAAAAAAACAAAATTCTAAAAAAATAAAGGAGCAAAATTGTGACTTTTAACTGGCAATTTTTTATCATTCAAGCATACACGTGTGTGATAAATGGAAAAAGGAAGATCAACCAGATAAAGACACTTTCTGAACAGATGTTGAAATGCTGGTACATGGGCAAGATTCAACGGGAAAATATTTGATAAGACTTTTATTAAATCACAGTAACTTAGTGTTACTCAGCTGCAATATTTTTAATATAATCATTGCTCCCTTTTTCAGTGTGTGTGTTCAAGTGTATATGTGAGTGTGCGTTGCGTGCCCTTCCATATAAATCGTCATAGGCCATTGGCCATTCCCGCATATTTTTGACTCCTAGCTGACTCAAGTAGTCAGGACCTCAGCAGAGGTAAAAGGCAGACGTAGCAGTTTGATACTTCCAGATTACAATAATTAGGGAGTGCTGAAGTGGTGGGTTTGGCAGGCATGAGATAGTTGGATATGATTTGGATGATCATTGCCGAGGTCATCAATATTTCCCAATTTAGAAAAACTAGTGAATTCATTTCTCACATACTTGTTAATTTTCCTTCTCAGATTTGTAACCACATTTCTCTTTTTTTAGTTTATTGTCCTTGAAATAAAATAAAAACCTGAATATAATATATTTACACTCTCTCTCGGTATATATATATATATATATATATATATATATATATATATATATATATATATATATATATATATATATATATATATATATATATATATATATATATATATATATATATATATATATATATATATATATATATATATATATATATATAAATAGGTCACATTTGGTTTACATCATATACCTGTAGATTTATATCATCCATCCATAAGAAATGTGTTTAAACTAGAACAGAAAAACGATTGAATTTGAAGTGTTTCCCAAATCGTTCATCCATCGTTCTTTCTTTGGACCATATGCAAGTAACTCAACAGCAGCTTCTCTTGCACCTCTGCCGCATCTGTTGGGAACAGGCATCCAACCCAGGCCAGTTCGAAAGCGACTCAGACGTGCTTTGGCAGCGAGGCCAGTTACCGGACTCGGTCTATCACCACGGAAGAGTAGGCATCAACACCGACCGGCCTGACGAGGCCCTTGTTGTCCACGGCAACGTCAAGGTCATGGGCTCCCTTGTGCATCCGTCTGACATCCGAGCAAAAGAGAATGTTCAAGAGGTCAGGACGTGCATGTGTTTTCTTTCCAATTTGGTCCTTATCATCATGAATCATGCCTGCCCCGACTCATTCATCTGTGTTTGCATCCCATCTCCATCTACTGGCTTGTTCCGTTTGCGTGTAGGTGGACACAACAGGCAATTTGAAACGGATTTCTCAGATGAGGCTGGTCCATTATCAGTACAAGCCCGAGTTTGCTGCCACCGTCGGTATAGAGAACACTGCAGAGACCGGTAACCAACATAGTAACTCATCTCATTTCATCACTTTATGTATTTCATGTTTACTATCCTAATGTCTAAATGGTGTTTGTACTCTATTTATGACTGCTTCGTCTCTTTCACGTTTATTCTTTACTAACATGTTCTCCTCCAGGTGTGATTGCTCAAGAGGTCCAGGAAATCTTACCTGAGGCAGTGAAGGAGGGGGGTGATGTTGTGTGTGCCAACGGGGAAACTATTCCTAACCTTTTAGTTGTCAACAAGGTAACCACTACACTTGTTTTTCTGTTTTTATTAGCAATATAAGCAGATGTGTGACCAATCATCAATATACTAGTGCAAATGTCACCGACTGAGCCCAATGACCTTGAGATGTGTACAAACTATGATCATGTTGAAATTTGTCAATGCTCACTAGCAAGTATTCTATAGACAACATAACTATGTTTCATTTTTATTATGAATTAAGCTGCAGAAGCCACTCCTCTGAAAAAATCAATTTCCACCTGTCGTCAAGTGAAAAGAATAAGAAATGGAGAACATTCACAACAAGCTGTCGGCTTGGAAATGCTTTCCACTAAGTTTTCCCAAAGGAAAAATAAACAATAAAGAAACAAACAAAAACTGAAAATTAGGTGATGGTTTTCAAAAAATAGGTAACAGCTGTCTCCAAGCCTTTTGTCATTACCCAGGAACTAGGGTTGGAACAATACATATTTTAAAATATT